>NC_052147.1:151058770-151143648 GCF_902713615.1 Scyliorhinus canicula
AGGTCGAGCAGGACCTGGGGAGAGAGAAACAAAGTTAAAAGGCTCAGGTCAGAGACTTTTCATCCAACCCGGGACATCTGAAGTGTCGCCACTGTTGCACTAAAACAAAACGTGTTGGTCAATTTGTGCACAGCAAGCTCCCACAAACCTCAATGCGATCTGCGGTTTCACAAGTTCTGTCTTCTTTCTTTTAGTTGACCAAATGCAATACTCAAATTATTTAGACCTCAACAGCTAGAGGTCAAAGTTGAAGTAAACCGGGGATGTCAACATCCTGGGTGGGATTCTCCAATATTGAGGCTATGTCCCCATGCCCGCGGAAAACGCACACAAATCATTCTGGACTTACCTGGAGTAACTCCAGGATGATTCTGCAATTTTCAGGGGGCGCAGCTCTGGCTGCTGATACGGGGCCCTGCATTTCCGGCTGGGGGTCCGCGCATGCGCACGGCGGCGGCCTGTGTCAGGCGCCTGTGAGACATGGCTGACCCACACCGTGGACGACAGCAAGAAGATAGGCCCCTCCCCCCCAGATCGAGCGCACCCGCTGATCAGTCGCCCCCGATCAATAGCTTGGCCTTCCTGGAGACCCCACCCCCGATGAATGATTTCCCCCGCCCCCCACCAGGGCGGCCGTGGACTGAGTACGCAGCTGCCACGCCGAGTGCCCGCCAGGTGGAACCATGAGAGAACCATGCCAGTGGGAACTCAGCAAGCTGCACTGGGAGAATTGCTGCCGGGGCCTTTTTCAATGGCACCCCGACCGTCGCCATGTCAACCACGCGTGCCCGATTGGCGGCAATTCTCCGGGGACCCCGAGGAGCGGAGGCTTGGAGAATCCCGCCCCAAAACTGTACTCGTTGTCAACCATTTTCTTTTTAAATTTAGAATACCCAATTAACTTTTTGCAATTAAGGGGCAATTTAGCGTGGCCAGTTCATCTGAACTACAGTTAACCGGCACATCTTTTGAGTTGTGGGGGGCGAAACCCACGCAAACACGGGGAGAATGTGCAAACTCCACACGGACAATGACCCAGAGCCAGGATCGAACCTGGGACTTCGGCGTCGTTAGGCAGCAGTGCTAACCATTGTGCCACCGTGCTGCCCCTGGCAAGCATTTTCAAAGCTGGAAAGTATAGTCAAGATGGTACTTGTGGTCCAGTTGAGATATCTCACCTGGCCCTGCTTGTACTATGGTTTCACTCAATGTGACCTTAGCAACAGTGGGAACTGAAGATAATGAACAAAGTAAAAAAGCCCAGGATAGTTTTCGTGATCACTCCAAAGGTGACCAAATGGTTCCAGAAGTCAACACATTTTTCTCTTTGGTGCAGAGAAGGCTGGAAGGAGGCCTCATCATGGTGTAAGGAAATTTGACTGACATAGGTAGGATAGATAGGAAGGAACCTTTCCCCTTACTGGAGGGGGGAATAACCAGGGTGCATCAATTTAAGGTAAGGGGCAGGAGATTCATTTAAATTTAAAGTGCCCAATTTGTTTTCCCAGTTAAGGGGCAATTTAGCATGGCCAATCCACTGACTCTGCACTCCCTGGACACATGGAGAATGTGCAAACTTCACACGGACAGTGACGCAGGGCTGGAATTCAACCCGGGTCCTCGAGGTAGCAGTGCGAACCATTGTGCCACCGTACCGCTCCAAGGGGCAGGAGATTGAGTGGGGATTTAAGGAAAAACTTTTTTACCAAGGGAGTGGTGGGAACTAACTGCCTGAACGGGTGCTGGAGGCGGGAATCCTCACAACATTTAAGATGCATTTAGATGCGACCTTGAAACGCCATAGCACATAAGGCTATGGGCCAAGTGCTGGAAAATGGGATGAGAATATATAGGTGCTTGATGGCCAGTGCAGACACGATGGGCCGAGGACCTCTTCCTGTGCTGTAAAACTCTATGACTGCATGATACATTTGGGGGTGTTTTCAATCATTGGAGGAGAAGGAAGGGCTTTATGGGCTTAACTGCACATGGTGGGCAGCACGGTAGCACAAGTGGATAGCACTGTGGCTTCACAGCGCCAGGGTCCCAGGTTCGATTTCCGGCTTGGGTCACTGTCTGTGCAGAGTCTGCACGTTCTCCCCGTGTCTGCGTGGGTTTCCTCCGGGTGCTCCGGTTTCCTCCCCCAGTTCAAAGACGTGCAGGTTAGGTGGATTGGCCATGATAAATTGCTCTTAGTGACCAAAACGGTTTGGAGGGGTTATTGGGTTACGGGGATAGGGTGGAAATCAGGGTTTAAGTGGGTCGATGCAGACTTGATGGGCCGAATGGCCTCCTTCTGCACTGTATGTTCTATGCTCTATGGTGTCATAGTGGAGCACTGAATTCATGTGAACCTTGATGGAAAAACTTATTTGAGTGGATGTAGTGTTGTGAAAGAAAGAATTGCATTTAAATAGTGCCTTTCACAACTCCTTGCCATTTCAAAGTACTTTATAGATAACAAAGTACATTTCTGAGTTATGGGCACCATTGGATCCTGACTCCCAATTATCAATAGTACAACATGGAATGTATCAGTGATGTTAATTGCGTGATAAACATTGAGCAAGAGACAATGAAACCTTTTAAATCCACCTTACAAGGTGAACTGGGACCTCAGTTTAAAATCTCGGGCGGAATTCTCCGACCCCCCGCAGGGTCGGGGAATCACCCGGGGCCGGCGTAAATCCCGCCCCTGCCATGGCTGGAATTCTCCGCCACCCAGGACTTGGCGGGAGCGGGAATCACGCCCCGCCAGTTGGCGTCCCCCCCGCGGCGATTCTCCGGCCCGCGATGGGCCGAAGCCCCGCCGCTGACAGGCCAATCCCGCCGACGTGGTTTAAACCACCTCTGGTGCCGGCGGGATTGGCGGCGCGAGCGGACCCCCGGGAAGCTGGGGGGGTGGGGTACGGGGCGATCGGACCCCGGGGGGTGCCCCCACGGTGGCCAGGCCCGCGATCGGGGCCCACCGATTGGCGGGCGGGCCTGTGCCGTGAGGGCACTCTTTTTCTTCCGCCGCCGTCACGGCCTCCACCATGGCAGAGGCGGAAGAGACCCCCCCTACCACGCATGCACCGGTGGTGACGTCAGCGGCCGCTGATGCTCCGGCGCATGCGCGGACACACGCCGGCCGACGAAGGCCTTTCGGCCAGCCCCGACGCAGGCCGGCGTAGCGCCAAAGGCCGCTGACGCCAGTCGGCGGAGCGAGAGCCACTCCGGCGCCGGCCTAGCCCCTAAAGGTGCAGAGAATTCCGCACCTTTGGGGAGGCCCGATGCTGGAGTGATTGGTGCCACTCCGCTACGCCGGGACCCCCCGCCCCGCCGGGTAAGGGAGAATTGCGCCCCTCATCTCTGACAGTGCAGCGCTCCTTCCATTTTGGATGGTCAGTGATGAATGTGTGTTCAGGTCTTCAGAGTGAAACTGGAATCCATGACCATCTGTCTCAGAGCTGAGAGTACCAGGCACTTAGCCACAGCTGACACCACCCGAGTCTGATGCACAAACTCTGCAGTAAGCAGGGTCAATCCAGAGTGACCGTATCACGGGCTGCGGCAAACAATTGGCAGCAGGTCCCAACAAACATGATCCATCAGGTTTCTCTGTAATAAATTCTGAGGTTTACAGAGGGAAACTGGGCTAACTTTCAACAGCTAATGTGAGCAATACAAGTCATTTCAACTGTGCAAAAGTGTCAAACTTATTATAATGAGTGTGCCGCCCAGCTTGTGCTGATCTAAATCACTGCCATTGAAGCTTGCAAATCCCTTGGTTCAGATCAGCTTGTGTACATCTCTCTCTGATCCGTTATCCTGATAACTCCCTCCCTCAGAGTTTCCGTCACACGTCATCCACCACCTGTCTGTCACAGGCTCTGTGGCGATGGACAATTGGCGTAGCAGCAGGTACGAGCTCACTGGGAGCTGCAGTCGTGAACCTTGCACACGAGTGGCTCAGGCTATACGGTTGTTTTACACTGGAATATGAAGTGGAACATGATAGCCTCCCCCGAGCCACTGAACGATACATTACTCACCCCCCCCAGCATAAGGAAAGGGCTAAAAAAGGTGTCCTGAACATCGTCTGCTTCGCCTCCCAGGTCATAAGACAATCTCAAATAAGAAAGCAAAGGTAATATCAGTCATCATTGGTGCATGGACCATTCTCACGCTCATGGACAACTCCGTGGCTTTTTTTAAAATTCTTTCGATGTGGGCGCCAGCATTTGTTGCCCATTCCTAATTGCCCTTGAACTTTCTGGGCCATTTCAGAGTCAACATGTAAACCAGACCAGTAAGGACGGGCGATTTTCTTCCCTGAAGGACATCAGTGAAGCAGATGGGTTTTTACGACAATTGGCAATGATTTCATGGTCATCATTAGACCTTTAATTCCGGATATTTTATTGAATTCAAATTCTACCATCTGCCATGGTGGGATTTGAACCCAGGTCCCTAGAGCATTACCATAGATCTCTGTATAACTAGTCCAGTGACAACACCACTACACCAATACCTCCACAGACAGATCCATCAGAAGAACTGCTCTTGTCTGTGGACAGCTGGCTCAGAACAGTATCCACATCATCACCCTCAGCAAGATTCAGCTACACAGTTCTGATATGTGTGTAATGAGTCAATGAAGAAGCTGCCTCAGGTTACCATCAACTTCTCTCTTGGTGAATCCCTCCCTCGGCTGTTAGGAATGACAAATGCAATCAAACTCCTGTCTCGCGCGAAAGCTCCAGGATCTGAGATCTACAAGGATGGAGGTTAATATCTGGTCAAGAAGTTCAAGTGAACTCTTTCAGTCTATGTGAGAGCAAGGAACCATCCCAAAAGAAGCTACTGTCCACTTGTACAAGCGGAAAGGAACTCGCTAATCTTTCGACATTGATAGAGGAAGTTCACTCCTCTCTATCTCTGGGAAAATCTTCATCAGAATCCTTCTGAATCACTTTGTGCAACATCTTAACCAGGATCTGCTGCCCGCGAGTCAGTGAGGTTTCAGAAAAAGCCGAAGAAGCACTGTTTGCATTGAGACAATGCCAGGGGAAATGCCAAGAATAAAATATGGACCTCGAAACTATGTTTGTTGACCTGACCTGAGCCATGAGAGCCTTTGAAAGGTAACGGAGAGATTCAGCTGCCCGGGCAAATGGATCACCATGATTCGACAGTCCCACGGTGGCATGCTCACGTGTATCCGGGGTGATGGTGAGTTTTCTGACCCATTCCCAGTCACGAATAGAGTTCAACAGGCCACAGGCTAGCGCCAACCCTCTTCAGAATGTTTTTTTTAAATAAAATTTAGAGTACCCAATTCATTTTTTCCAATTAAGGGGCAATTTAGTGTGGCCAATCCACCTGCCCTGCACATCTTTGGGTTGTGGGGGTGAAACCCACGCAGACATGTGGAGAATGTGCAAACTCTACACGGACAGTGACCCAGAGCCAGGATCGAACCTGAGACCTCGGCGCCAGGAGGCAGCAGTGCTAACCAGTGAGCCACCGTGCTGCACTTTCATGCTTTTCTCTGCCAGACTCTACTCTGTCTTCCATGATAGGGATCTGGGCACCAAAATCAGGTATCACATGGACGGGAAGCTGCTCAACCTGAGACGACTCTAAGCAAAGACCAAGGTCTCTATGGACACTAAGATTTCCTATTTGCCAATAACTGTGCATGAGCAGCCAGTTCAGAACTGACGCTGCAATGTAGCACTTGACTTGTTCTCCACGGTATGCAACAACTTTGGCCTTCCGATCAGCACAAAGATAACTGAAGTCATGTACCAGACTGCTCCAGGAAAGGCCCATCTCGAGCCCAAGGTTCCTGTTGACCAGAACCTGTCAGCTCTGGATAAGTTCACTTATCTCGTCAGCACGCTCTCTCGAGCTATCTGAAATGATGGTGAGACACTTGCAAGAATTGCCAAAGCTTTGAACATCAGCCTGGGAATGAAGAGGAGTAAGCCTGCCAACCAAACTGAAATTCTATTGAGCACTAGTGATGCCCAATCTGCTCTACACATAGACTATGTGCCAGTGCCATGCCAAGAGCTCAACCACTTGCACCCGAACTGCCTTCAGAACCTTCTGCAGATCAGATGGCAGGAAAAAATACCAGACACGCCATGCTCTCCTGAGCCGGCATACCAAGTAAGCACACTATAGTAAATCAGCCACGACTGAGGAGTAGGGCTGGCCATGGAGTTAGAATATCTGACATTCATTTACCAAAGTGAAGCTTCTATGGAGAGTTTGACTTCAGGTTGCATTGTCATGGCAGTCAAAGGAAGTGCTCCGAGATCACTCTGAAAGCTTCACTGGGGCGTTTTGATATCGATGTTTGTCTGGGGAGAAGCTCGCTTGGGACCTGGGGCAATCAAATTTTTAAAAAGGCATGACTTTTTTCGAAAGCAACGAGGGGCGGAGAGAAAACACAAGGAGAGGAAATCTCGAGCCAACAACTGGTTCAGAACTCAGTTGCCTGAGGTAACCTGTCCAGGTGCAGCAGAACCTTCCGGGCACAACTCGCCCTGAGCAGTCACCTATATACCCACCAGAAACGCCCCCCTCCCAAATTCCTCAGACAATGAACATGGTCATCTCCGCCTCGAAGGATGAACAAGAATGCCAATGAGTGCTAACTTCATTTTGTAAATTTAAAGCACCCAATTATTTTTTTTCCAATTAAGGGGCAATTTAGCGTGGCCAATTTACCTAACCTGCACATCTTTGGGTTGTGGGGGTGAAACCCACGCAGACACGGGGAGAATGTGCAAACTCCACACGGACAGTGACCCGGGGCGGGAATCGAACCTGGATGCTTGGCTCCGTAAGACGGCAGTGCTAACCACTGTGCCACCATGCTGCTCCAATGAGTACAACTTAACTGCTCTGACTTCATCTGCTCAGGACCTGGTTGAGGCCGAACTTACGCAATCCTCCAATCAATCCACCATCCTCCTTGCAGCAGAGCAGGTTAAGAGGAGATTTATTGGATGTATTTTTAAATCACCAAACAGTTTAGGCAGTGTAAATAAAGAGAATGTGTTTCCAATGGCTGAAGGGCCAATTATTGGAGGGCACAGATTTGAAGTGATTGGCAAAAGAACCAGAGGCAACTGAGGAAAACCTTCTTTATACAATAAGTGATTAGGGATTGGGAAGCACGGCCTGATAGGATAATAAGGAGGAAGATTCCTTTCATAAGGGAATTGGATAAATATTTGAAGGGGCAAAACAATTACAGGGATTTAGGGAAAGAGCAGGGGGTGTTAACTGTATGTTAATTGTATTGTTCAGATTCACAAGTGAAGGGAATTGTTTAAGTAGCTAAAGCACTTATAAAGAGAGACTGCTGAGACACGGGGTAGTAGGTAGGAAGTAAATACAGGCAATGATGCATTCTGATAATAATTCCCCAGCTGATTTGCAGTCACATTGGCAGGGGGGTGAAACTAACTGGGCTGCTTATCAAAAGAGCTGGCACAAATCCAACGAGCTGAATGGTCTTCTTCTTTGCAGGTCTATCTATTGATTCTATGGACAGCTGCCTGAAAGAAAAGTCGATCATCATCTCTCAGCTCTATCACAGGCACATGCAATGGTTGTTGAAGTGGGCAGCACAATCTCACAGGCACCAAATGGGATAAGTGCCCAATATTCTGTTTTTTGATGGCATACAATGGAGGAGATATATTGGCCACAGATTCTTTGGGCGGGACTCCCCGAACCCCCGCCAGGTTGGAGAATCCTGGGGTGGCGGCATGAATCCCGCCCCGTCACCCCGACGCCGGCTGCTGTATTCTCCGGCGCCGTTTCTTGGGGGGGCGGGATTCATGCCACGCTGGTCTGGAGCCGTTGGCAGCGCCCCCCCCCGGCGATTCTCCGGGCCCCGATGGACCAAGCAACCGTCCATTTTTGGCCAGTCCCGCTGGCGTGAATCACTTACCTCACATACTGGCGGGACCTGGCAGGTAAGTCGGCAGGGGCAGTCCTCGGGGGGTTGCGGGGGGCTCCGCCCCTGGCCTGGCCCGCGATTGGTGCCCACCGATCTGCGGGCGGGCTTGTTCCATGGGTATTGCTCTCTAGGCAAACATTTATAGCCCATCCCTAATTGCCCTTGTGAAGGTGGTGGTAAACTGCCTTCTTGAACCGCTATAGTCAATGGTGTAGCTACACCCACAGTGCTGTTAGGGAGGGAGTTCCAGGATTTTAACCCAGTGACAGTGAAGGAACACCAATATATTTCCAAGTCACGTTGGTGAGTGGCTTGGAGCCAGGTGGTGATGGTCCCATTGTCTTTTGCTCTTGTCCTTCTAGATGGTAGTGGTTGTGGGTTTGGAAGGTGCTGCCAAAGGAACCTTGGCAAGTTGCTGCAATGCATCTTGTAGATGATACACATGGCTGCCACTGTGCGTTGGTGGGGGAGGGAGTGAATGTTTATGAAAGGGGTGCCAATCAAGCGGGCTGCTTTAGCCTGGATGGTGCTGAGCTTGTTGAGTGTTGTTGGAGCTGCACTCATTCAGGCAAGTGGAGAGTATTCCATTACACTCCCGACTTGTGCTTTGTAAATACTGGACAGGCTTTGGGGAGTCAAGAGGTGAGTTACTCGCCACAAAATTCCCAGCCTCTGACCTGCTCTTGTAGTCACAATATTTATATGGCTGGTCCAGTTTAGTTTGTGGTTAATGGTAATTCCCAGGATGAGAGAGTTCACTGCCGCTCTTTCTCAAGCATCTCCGTGGGATGTAGATGGAGTCTTGGTCTCATGTGCCAACTGAAGGAGGACACGTTTGATCATATTGCACAGGACTGCCAGGCATCATCCGCTCTCAGGTCCTGAGGCAAGACTAGAAGAAGAGCGGGGCAAGCACGGGAGGGGTGTGACAAACGGGGAATCAAATCTTTCAGGTCACGCTGTGGGGAACAATCTCACCTCATTAAACTGAGGGCCCGCCTGACCTCTCAAGTGGACTCAAAAGATATTTTGGCAAAATTTCAAGGGCATGCAAGATGTCCCGGCTAATACCTATCTGTCAACCAAATACTGCAAACAGATTAGCTCGCCATTATCATGTTGTTTGTGCGGCCTTGCTATGCAGGCTTCGGTTCTAAGGATGTGTCTGGTGCTATATAAATGCAAGTCTTTGTCCTTTGAATGGTACTTACTCAATGGAGATAGCTGGAGATGGAGAAACAGGGCTGGAAAGGAATCACACTTAATACCTTGAACGTAAATTTGTCACGACAGTGCATAGCCCATATGGCCCCTCGATCACCAGAGGTTCACATTCGGTTTGAAGGAACTGGAGCCAAAGAGAACTGCATAAATGGTTTTAGCAGATCCTCAAAACACTGTAAGTGCAGTTACTGGGGCCCTGTGGGTTGAAATAGTGCCCCAGAGCTCGAAACATGTGTCTTCAGCAGGATATGTCAGCTCCAACAGGCGAAAATATCAGACTGCCTGTGCGGAATGTAAGAAAAGTGCCCTTATTCCTAACACTTCACAGTGTTTCAGACAGCTGCAGTTTGAAAGTGGAAGGTGTTGTTGAATTTTTACTTCAAGGTTTCCCATATCACAGAATTAACAGCACAGAAACAAAATCATCAAACCCAACTGGACTCTGCCAGGCACTGTTTCCATGAAAGTCTCCTCCCACCTTTCCCCATCTATCATCATTAGTATAAGCTCCTCTCCTGGGCTGGATTCTCCGCCCTGTCACGCCACATTTCTGCCCTGAAACGCCGGCCTGTGGCTGCACAACACCCGCTCCGGATTCTCCGTTACGCCGGCTGCTCAATGGGGTTTCCCATTGTGGGGCAGCCCCACACCATCGGGAACCCCCTGGGCGCCGCAAACCGGAACATCCCACCGGCGGAGAATCCCGCCTCCTGTTCTCCATGGTTTTTCCCAGCTTCCCTTCTATGCTACTTGCTTCAAATGTGTCAGTGACTTCTACATTCTAACCACCCTGAGATTTTTTTTAAAGCCTCCAGAATTCTCCGTTACATTTGTGAGTGACTATCTGACATTGAGGGCGCAATTTAACGGAAACATTTGGAAGTTCATTTGCGGTGGATTTTGAAGAGTTTCCCGCCGGCTCTGCCGGCAACTTCCTCACCCCGATCAAACATCACTTTTTGGGCCCTGGGGAGTTTCTCTCCGGTTTAGCCCACACTTATGGCGGGATTTAACTAAATGTGAACAGAGTCCCATCGTGAGCACGTTTAGCTGCGTGTCTCTCGGCGCTGCAAGCTGTGAAACAACACCCGAGTTAGATAGGGGGTTTCAGCGGGGAATGCGTGATCGAGATGCACATAGCGTCACTTTGTGCACTGAGGAGTTCCACTCGCCAGAACTCCTCAATGTAGCGAGAGATTTTAAAATGGTGAACCGATGTCTGGAGCCTCCAAAGCATCCCTAATCACCCTCCCCACAAGCCCCAATGTACTATGAGACGGTCCCCAGACTCCCCAACACCCACACAGGGCACCGTCGGCTCAATCACCACTGCACAAAAAATGCAAGCATGGCACCTTGGCCAACGTGGTACCCTGGCAATGTCCCTGCCAGATGACAGTGCCATCTGGACACCTTGACAGTGCCATCCAGTCTGGCATCCAGATGGCACTGTCAGGGTGCCCAGGTGGCACCACCAGTGCCAGGGTATCACCCTGCTCAAAGGACATGCACCCAGGGGCCTCCGATCTGCTGGGAGACCTCCACAAGCACCATTCCATCTGAACGTCTCCTCCCACCTTTTCCCATCTATCACCATTAGTATAACCTCCTCTCCTGGGCTGGATCCTCTACCCTGCCCTGCCCTGACCCGCCAGCCATTTGTGGAGACCAGTACTGAATGGCACTCACCAAAGTCTCTGAGGCAAAGTGGATGACTCCTAATGCCTCGCATACCTTGGGTAACTGCGTATTACAGTGAGGCTAGCTGTCTCGCTTATAATGCAGATTGGCCGAAAAGTGATCCAGCCCACAATGGGCGGGATTTACATCGCAACACCTCGCAAGATTGGGTTGTATCTTGCGAGGCATTGAGGGCTGGGTAGGTCCGAGAGTGGAGTCTCCTAGCTTCTATCGGCCACGCTGTGCCACGGCGAGCTGCTTTTTGGGCGCAGCTGAACGCAGAGATAGGGCCGCCATTTTGAAAGGGTGCCCTGATCTCCAAGCGAGCTTTATAAAAAAATTTTTGAGGACCCAATTATTTTTTTCCAATTGAGGGGCAATTTAGCATGGCCAATCCACCTAACCTGCACATCTTTGGGTTGTGGGGGTGAGACCCATGCAGACATGGGGCGAAAATCTCTGTGAACTTGTGGGTCCCAATACTCCCCACCCATGGGCAATGTCATCCCCCAAACACATGGGCATTACCGTACACCACCCCAAGTGAGGGCACCCGGCTATAGACTACCACACGCCCTCTTACAGACTCTCCCCCATCCAGGAAACCCACCCGTCACCCAACCTCCCAGAGGCCCATACTTAACTGCCCTGCACCCTCCCACCCTTCAAACCCCGCCTCCACCCTCCTTTCATGGGCATGGTTCCCCCACGGACCCTGACCCTTGGCAGTGCCACGCTGGCATCCAGGCACCCTCGCACTGGTATCCTGCCAGTGCTCCTGGCAGCTTAGCAGTGCCAGGATGGCAGTAACAAGGTGTCAGCTCGGCAGGGCCAAGGTGCCCACGTTCCAAGGGAAGGCCAGAGTGCCACCTTGTAATGCAGAACAAGGCCAGCAGCGCGGGTTCAATTCCCGTATCAGCCTCCCCGAACAGGCGCCTGAATGTGGCGCCTAGGGGCTTTTCACAGTAACTTCATTGAAGCCAACTTGTGACAATAAACAATTATTATTATTATTATGTAGGGCACTCCAGGTGGCCAGGTGCATGCAAGGCAATATTCATGCCATCAATTACCCCCTGGGGAATCCCAGAGATGGCAGAGAATCCGCCCACAGTGTTCTGGCACAGTGCCCAGGCATCACAGTCTGATTGGGATGCTGGGCAATAACTCCCACTTGCCACATGACCTGCCCACTTACGGGATGTGTGAAGTGCTCATGCTCATGTAACTACGATTGCCCATTCTCAATTAGCTATAGCCTTCAGGCGCAAGGCCAGAGGCCTCCATATCCTTTTTTTTTTTAAATTTAGATTAGCCAATTATTTTTTCCAATTAAGGGGCAATTTAGCGTGGCCAATCCACCTACTCTGCACATTTTTGGGTTGTGGGGGCGAAACCCACGCAGACACGGGGAGAATGTGCAAACTCCACACGGACAGTGACCCAGAGCCGGGATCGAACCTGGGACCTCAGCGCCGTGAGGCGGTTGTGCTAACCACTCGGCCACCGTGCTGCCCTGAGGCCTCCATATCCAGTGGGAGTTATCAGTGGTCAGTGGGTCAGGTGGGAAGGTGGGCAGGGACTGAGGTTTTCCCCGGAACGGGAACACATGGTTCAGGGGTTGGCATGAGGGACTCGCGGGTGCTGAGACACCCATCTCCCCCCCTTCCCCCAAGCCTAGCCCAGGCCATGGTGGGCATTCCCCTCCCCGGTCCGCAAATTCCCTCCCACAGTGGCAGCCCACCCTAACCGAGGATGGTCCCCCAGTGGCCCCCACCCCCCTCCAAGTACTGGGGCAGCAACCTCAGTGCTCCCGGGTTCATTGCCCGGGAGAGAAGATGGCTACTCATCTCCTTTGATCCCCCGCAGCAGCCCTTCCACCAGCTTCACGGTTTTAAAAAGTGTACTAATCGGCGCCCGCATGACCACTTGTTGGAGAGATCGTTAGATCACGTGATAAGGGGTGATAAGCCATGCTACGGGGATCCTGATTTCGCCAATGGGAGTGGCCAGGTTAGATTGCAAACAGATCATCACCTAGCATACTTTTCGTTTTTGGCCTCTCCCGGGACTTGACAACTTCTTGTGCTCTTGCTTAATCGTGCCCTTTGAGACTTCCTAAGCTTGTGAAAGGATTGCTATACGTGTAAACGTTTAGTTTTGTTCGCCGGCTTCTGCCCTCACTCCTCTTCCCTTCATTCCACCTCTTTCTCCACGTTTTTTTTCCAGTCTAGACTTAAGCCACCAGGTCCTCATTTCTAGAAATAAACCTTGACTTCTAAATGACTTTACTGCGAATTTTGGCTCAGATTTCTTTGGCAATCACCAGGAAAAGCTTTTCCTTTGAAGAATGGGTTATTGTAAGCAGCTCTTTCAAAGTGCCCAAGCACAAAGCTTACAGGCACGCAGCCCACCTAACCAGGCATGTCGCTTAGCTTTAACCTCCGGAATTTAGCCAAATCAACTTTTGTAAGACTCTTGAGGTTTCCGTGTTGCATTCGATAATGTTTTGACGGACACTCCCTAATGGCTGCACCTCATCAAATGCAGCAGGTCATTTACAGGGGGGCCTGAACAGGCTGGAACTGTTAGCCGAGACTCCCCGATGCAAATTCACCACGCTACCACTGCAAGCGAGAGAAAGCGCTCAGCCAAACCTCCCATTCACTGTAGCGGGTCCGGAGAATCCCACTGCCTGAATGGACGGAGAATCCCGCCTTTGTCTTCAGGAAGGAGAGGGATGAGAGATAATCCAATAGAGGTCAATCTTTAAAATTATTATTTTTAAATTCATTTATGGGGTGTTGCCCATCCCTAGTTGCCCTTCAGAAGGTGATGGTGAGCCGCCTTCTTGAGCCGCTGCAGTCCATGTGGTGTAGGTACACCCACAGTGCTGTTAGGGAGGAGTTCCAGGATTTGACCCAGTGAAAGTTGTAGCCATCTAAAATGGCCACCTGCAGAGGACCATGGGAATTATGGCCATCCCAGGACTCAGACAGATACAGAGCTTATGTGTATCTGAAACACAGGTAACCAGGCCTGATCGAAACCCCCGCTCGTTTGCATTTCAATGGCCCATTTTCCCAGGACAATAGAACTCCAATCAAGCAACCAGCACAGCCAC
Source organism: Scyliorhinus canicula (assembly GCF_902713615.1). Lineage (NCBI taxonomy): Eukaryota > Metazoa > Chordata > Chondrichthyes > Carcharhiniformes > Scyliorhinidae > Scyliorhinus > Scyliorhinus canicula. The sequence continues at coordinate 151,072,765 of NC_052147.1, forward strand.
AGACTGATCGGTGCCACTCCCTTTACTCAGAAAGCCCAACTGCCAAGGTCAATGACCGCTAAGGACCTGCCCAGCTACCAAGGCACCCGTCCCATTATTGGCCGCAATCAAAGACAGTGATCAGAATCCTGTCGAACTATTGGGTCAAAGGTTAAGGACCGTCCCAAAGAGCATCAAATCCCAGAGGGATAAAAGAGGACCCAGCCATGTGTTCTGTCTCTTTTGGATCCGGCCTGTGCCAACCCAATTGTAGCAGGAACAGCCAGCCAAGTTCAAGACCAACAATCGCTACCTGACGGATGAGCCCAGCAGAGACAGAGCCACTTTCTTCGAACCAGCCAAGTGAAATCCAGATAAAGGCCTTATCCATTTGCACAGTGCCGATCACCCTGAAGTTAAGTATAGGTTATTGTAGCTGATAGGTGTAGTTTAACTCGTACTAGATATTGTGTTTGCATGTCGAGGTAACTCTTGTGTATGTAAATAAACCATCTTTTGAACTAACTGGTTGTGTGGTCATTTGATTGATATAAGGGAAGGCTTGTGGTTCACCAACGTCATTAATATTAACAACAGTTTTGGCGACGCTGTTGGGATCAAAAACGAGCAACACAGTGATTGAACAGCCCAAGTCAGGATACATAGATACATAGAACATACAGTGCAGAAGGAGGCCATTCGGCCCATTGAGTCTGCACCGACCCATTTAAGCCCTCACTTCCACCCTATCCCTGGAACCCAGTAACTCCTCCCAATCTGTTTGGTCACTAAGGGCAATTTATTCTGGCCAATCCACCTAACCCGCATGTCTTTGGACTGTGGGAGAAAACCGGAGCACCCGGAGGAAACCCACGCAGACACGGGGAGAACGTGCAGACTCTGCACAGTCAGTGACCCAGCAGGGAATCGTACCTGAGACCCTGGCACTGTGAAGCCACAGTGCTATCCACTTGTGCTACCGTGCTGTCCATGGCGAGTGACTTGGAGGGGAACCTCCAGTTGATGGTGTTCCCAAGTATCCGCTGCCTTGTCTGCCTTGATGACTGCCTCACAGCGCCGGGACGTGGGTTCAATTCCGGCCGTGGGTGACCGTGTGGAGTTTGCAAGTTCTCCCGGTGTCTGCGTGTGCTTCCTCTGGGTGGAGTTACGGGGATAGGGTGGGAAAGTGGGCCTCAGTAGGGTACTCTTTCAGAGGGTCAGTGCAGACTTGATGGGCTGAATGGCCTCCTCCTGCACTGCAGGAATTCTATGGTCGAGGTAATGTGTTTGTAATTGCTTTCTCAGGAACCTTGGTGAGTTTTTGCGGTGATGAAGGGGTTCAATGGGGTCGGCAGGGAGTAAGGTCTGACCACTTGCTGGGGTTCATAATGGGGTATAAAACAATGGTGGTGTTTTGCAGTGTGCTCAAGGAGTTTGAGTTGCTGTAGCAACAGACATTTTTACATGCATGTTGTAGTCTGGAGCTATGGATAATGATGACAGAGGGTCCAATGTCCTTTCCATCACATTACTGACCAGGAATCTCTCCCACTCTTACTGCCAACCATATAGACATAGAACATTAGAACATTACAGCACAGAACAGGCCCTTCGGCCCTCAATGTTGTGCCGAGCCATGATCACCCTACTCAAACCCACATATCCACCCTATACCCGTAACCCAACAACCCCCCCCCCCCTTAACCTTACATTTTATTAGGACACTACGGGCAATTTAGCATGGCCAATCCACCTAACCCGCACATCTTTGGACTGTGGGAGGAAACCGGAGCACCCGGAGGAAACCCACGCACACAGGGGGAGGACGTGCAGACTCCACACAGACAGTGGCCCAGCTGGGAATCGAACCTGGGACCCTGGAGCTGTGAAGCATTTATGCTAACCACCATGCTACCCTGCTGCCCTTATGTTGGATGGATTTGCAGGTTGATACCCAACTTACTGCACCAGAAGCCCTTGCAGAAAAATACAAGATGACCACTAATAAATTTAATAGAGGATATTATGATGGTGCAATGGTTGGCCCTGCTTCTTCACGCACAGGTGATCCAGGTTCAATCCTGTCCCCGAGTCACTGTCCATGTGGAGTTTGCACATTCTCCCAGTGTCTGCGTGGGTTTCACCCCCATAACCCAAAGATATGCAGGATAGGTGGATTGACCACGCTAAATTGCCCCTTATTTGGAAAAAAAAGAATTGGGTACTCTACATTTTTTAAAAAATCTAACAGAGAATTCAGGAGAAACTTCATTCGAGTGCGGAACTCCCTACCACATACGAGTGAATAGGGTAGAGGCATTTTAGAGGAAGCTGGATAAACACATGAAGGCAAAAGGAATAGAAGATTATGCAGCGAGGGTTAGATGATGTAGGGAGTGAGGGACATTGTTAAGAAAGAATTTCAGCTTTGAAATGAATGGGAATCATAAGAGCACCAGTATTTTCAAAGTGGCTTATTGCACCGAGACGCTGCAAGGAAGGCAAGCGCAACAAATCATTTCTGTCCGAATTTTACTTCCAAAACCGGAGACTCGAACCAGATATGAGCACAGCAAGATCCCACAATCAGCCCCACTTTAATTTACGTGTTTGTGAACTATTTTCCGCAATGTTCGGTAAGAGGGAGGAATTTGGCCCTGGAAGCATTTCCCCCAAACAAGAACTGCAGGGGAATATCAAAGTGCCCTTCAGTTCACTGTCAATGTTACAGATTTTTAATGTGTTCTGGGACTGTGGGTGAAAGGTTGGCACGGCTGCATTTACTTCCCCCATCCTTATTTGCAATGAGGACATTAAGGGTCAACTACACATTGCGGAAGCTTGTAGGTGTGTGTCAGATACGGGTGACAGATTCCCTTCCCTGAGAAATGTTTGTGAGACACCGTGATTTCAATTATCAGCTGTGGTTCAGTTCATAGCGCTCTCACCTCTGACTCACTGGCTTCTGGGTTCAACTCCGATTTAAGAGACCTGAGAACATAATCTGGGCTGACAATGTCAGTACATTACTGAAGGGGAGCTATAATGTCAGTGGTGATTTTTTTTCTTTACTTATTCATGGGATTTGTGTGTCGCTGGCTAGGCCAGCAATTATTGACCATCTCTAATTGCCTCTTGAGAAGTTGACGGTGAGCTGCCTTCTTGAACCACTGCAGTCCATGTGGCGTAGGTACACCCTGTGGTGAATGTAACTCCGTAATTCACACTGTATTGTATACACATGAGACCATGCATTTGTAAGCGCAGCTGCGTTGCCCGACCACTAGGGGGAGTAGCGCTTGGAATGTTAGGAGTTTGTACAGGGCTCCACCCCTGGCTCCGCCCATGACGCCTCCCCCTGGACTGCTGTATAAATAACAATGCTCAGAGCCAGTAGTTCAGTTCATCAAGAGTTCAACACGGAACAGGCTGGCTCTGTTGTAAGTAGATTAAAACTACTGTTCATATCTTAAAGCACGTGCCTAGTGAATTGATGGTTCCATCACACCCACTGTGCTGTTAGGGAGGGTGTTGCAGTATTTTGGCCCAAGGAACGACCCAAGGAACAGCCAATATATTTCCAAGTCAGGATGATGGGCCCGGAGAATCGGCGAGGGGGAGGGTGCTGTCAACGATCCTGCCCCTGGCGAAAAATGGAGCCGGAGAATACAGCAGCCGGCGTCAGGGCGGCGGGGCGGGATTCACGCCGCCCCCCCAGGGATTCTTTCATGGTGGTTGCTATAGTAATGTTATTAAAAACCCTGGGTTAAAATACATTCAGGCAGTATGTCTGCTAAAGCTGTGATTAAGGAGTCATAAATGTTAGGTAATCATTGATTTTAACCATTTACTTGTTTACAAAGGTGGCTGATTGTTTATGTTTTTGGAGGTAATTTATGAGGGAGTGGTGTTAAGTCTTGGGTAAGCAGGTCATGCTATTCCTACGAAACTCATCTCCAAACTCCGTGGCCTGGGCCTCGGCTCCTCCCTCTGCGACTGGATCCTGAACTTTCTAACCCACAGACCACAATCAGTAAAGATAGGTAACAACACCTCCTCCACGATCATCCTCAACACTGGTGCCCCACAAGGCTGTGTCCTCAGCCCCCTACTATACTCCTTATACACCTATGACTGGGTGGCCAAATTCCCCTCCAACTCGATTTTCACATTTGCTGATGACACCACCGTTGTGGGTCGGATTTCAAACAAGGACGAGACAGAGTATAGGAATGAGATAGAGAATCTGGTGAACTGGTGACGACAATAATCTCTCTCTCAATGTCAACAAAACGAAGGAGATTATCATCAACTTCAGGAAGCGTAGTGGAGAACATGCCCCTGTCTACATCAATGGGAATGAAGTATAAACGGTCGAGAGCTTCAATATTGTAGGTGTACAGATCACCAACAGCCTGTCTTGGTTCCCCCATGCCGACACTATAGTTAAGTAAGCCCATCAACGACTCTACTTTCTCAGAAGACTGCGGAAATTTGGCATGTCAGCTACGACCCTCACCAACTTCTACAGATGCACCATAGAAAGCATTCTTTCTGGTTGTATCACAGCTTGGTATGGAGCCTGCTCTGCCCAAGACCGCAGGAAACTACAAAAGGTTGTGAATGTAGCCCAGTCCATCACGCAAACCAGCCTCCCATCCATGACTCTATCTATATTTCCCGCTTCCTCAGAAAGGCAGCCAGCATAATTAAGGACGCCACGCACCCCGGACATACTCTCTTCCACCTCCTTCCGTCAGGAAAAAGATACCAAAGTTTGAGGTCACGTACCACCTGGCTCAAGAACAGCTTCTTCCCTACTGCCATCAGACTTTTGAATGGACCTACCTCTTATTAAGTTGATCTTTTCTTTACACCTTGCTATAACTGTAACATTATATTCTGCAGTCTCTCCTTCCTTCATGTACGGTATGCATTGTTTGTACAGCATGCAATACTTTTCACTGTATACTAATACATGTGACAATAATAAATCAAATCAAATCAAATGGGACATCTTAGCAGGATACAGATGATGTAATTAATGGCAGTATTGCCATAGGATTTGCATCTGACAAAACAGAAAGATTCTTAGTTTGTTCCTGAAAGGGTCTTCCTCCAAAGGTCTGCTCAGAGAACAGCAAGTAACTCTGATTGCTAACTTTGTTTATGAGTGGATTTTGAACTGTATTGGGTTGCTTTGTTTGAATATATATAGTGGTAGCTGTAGATAGTTAGTTAAAAAATGTTTCTTTTTATTTAAGAACTGTTTAACTGTTAACTGTTAAGCTATATTTTTGATGTTAATGTGGTTAATTCTGTGTTTAAATTATTTTTAACATAAATTATACCAATTGGTCAGAGCTATCACTCCTGGGGTGAAGTATCTTTTCCTCACAGTTTTGCAACTTGCAAATTGTTTGGGGTTTCTCGTTCGGTATCCTGACAATAATTGTGTCCAGTCCGGTATTCCTGACACTGTGTGGAGGAGACTAGAACTAGAGACCACTGTGAAAACTAAGGGGCTGGATTCTCCAAAAATGGGTCTATGTCCCCACACCAGCAGTAAACGCTGGCGTTTCACTCTGGAATTTCCTTAATAAAGTCCAGAGTGATTCTCCTACCGGCAAGGGGCTTGCAGGGCCCCGGAGTACACCTCGCAGCGCTAGCTGCGGATACGGGGCCCTACACTTCTGGTCGACAGTCTGCGCATGTGCATGAAGGCGGCCTGCGACGGCCACCCTGTGCGACACAGAGGACTCACGCCACTGACCGTGATGGAAGACGGCCTCCCGAGATTGCACGGTGCCCGCGGATTGGTGCTGCCCGATCGCTTGCCTGGCTGTCCATGAAGCCCCCCTCAGTGAAGGATCCCCCCGCCCCGCACCAGGACTGAGTCCACAGCTGCCACCTGACATTCCCGACGGCTGGTTCTGACCACCTATCGGCCGTCGGGAATGTCAGGTGGCGGCTGTGGACTCAGTAGGGCCCCGTATCTCGGCCACTTACCCTCGGTGAATCGTGGGGGGGGCCTCTGTCAATGGTCCCCTACCCACGCCGAGTAGACCGCGTGTGCGTGATTCGCCAGAGACTCTCTGGTCCTCGTGCCAAACAGGATTTTGGCGGACCGGCCACGATTCCTGAGCGAACGCCCATTCTCCGCCCCACGCCAAACGCAATTTCGGCGTGCCGGCCATGATTCCCATGCGAACGCCCATTCTCCGCCCCGCGCCAAACGCAATTTCGGCGTGCCGGCCATGATTCCCATGCGAACGCCCATTCTCCGCCCCACGCCGAACGCAATTCTGCCACGGAGGCTTGGAGAATCCAGCCCCATGGGCTTCACATTTAGAAGTTTCCTCTCTCAGAGGGTTGTGAACCTTTGGAACTCTCTTTCCCAAAAAGCGGTGGAGGGAGGAGAATGTCTATTTTAAAGCCGGGGTGGCTAGATGCTTGACTAACAAGAGAGTCAAAGGTTATCAGGGGTAGGCAAAATGTGGAGTTGTAATAAGCCTCACGAGAACCACGGAGATGATCTCTCTGTGGGGATCATGGAATTCGTGCCCCCACCCCCGTTGATCTGTGGGGCCCCATCATGGCTGGGGCTTACAGAATCAACCCTTACAATCTGGCCCGGATTGGGACTGGTATGATCAGTAGTTCCGGTTGGGATCTATGTGCTGTATATCGCGCCGTGGCCTTTTCTTTTGATTATAAATAAACCTCCCTTTGAAACACCTTCTCGGATCTGCTGAATTTTTATAGGAGCGGAGGCCCCAACCTGATCAGCCATGATCTTATTGAATTTTGGAGAAGACTCAAGGGGCCGAATGGCCCCTCCTTCCCCTAATCCAGTTGTTCGGATGTTTATATTTGTTCCTTTGCCAGAATGTAGAAATCAGCCCAGACAGTTGTGACGCCAGGAAAGAGCAGAATATGTGCCAAATTTCAACAGCGGAACTCCATGTGGGAACTGCATCCTCTTGTGCAATGGAGGGTTGCCACCCCCAGAACTGTCCCAGAATCTAGAGGAATTAAAGAATTAATGACCTGGGATATACTTGCACGAAAAACCAGGAGAAAAATTAAAGAGGCCTGAAAGCAATTTGTACATCTTTTTGTTTTCTTCAAACTCTTTTATTCAGTCATCCTAAAAAGTGTTGGGAATTGAGGAAAACGGGCAGGGGTGAGGGAATCACGGGACAAGACTTGCGGGAATGCATCCAGCCAGATGTGGCGTGCAAGAACATCTAGGGTTTGTGTTACAGATGTGTATCCCTCTCTACAACAATGTCTGGCTGTTGTTCTGTCTTGTGGTTCTCAGGATCCTGGAATAATCACACTTCCAGACATGCACTCTCCTGGTTACTTGCCCCAAGCTCTGGAATTCATATCAAGGAGTCACGCTGTTTGGACTTTGGCCCAGAATGTGTACTGCATGAACTTCTCAAATACTCTGTCGGAGTTTTTATTGTCATCCTCACTCATCTCTGAGCTATGGAAAGGAGCTGAATCTTCACCATCTGCCCACAATAGGCAGATTAAATCCCCGATTTCAGAAGGATAATCAGATGATGATCTGACGAGAAAAAAAAGGCTGCCATGCTCGGGGGGAAAAGGTAGTGGGAGTGGGACTAAGAAAGTTGCTCTTGGCACAGTGGCACAGTGGTTAGCACTGCTGCCTCACGGTGCTGAGGACCCAGGTTCGATCCTGCACGCGGCTCACGGTCCGTGTGGAGTTTGCACATTCTCTCCGTGTCTGTGTGGGCCTCACTCCCACAACGCAAAGATGTGCAGGCTAGGTGGATTGGCCACGCTAAATTGCCCCTTAATTGGAAAAAGAATTGGGTACTCTAAATTTATAAAATTTATAAAAAAAAGAAAGCTACTCTTAGAGAGAGCCGGTAAAGACACGATGGGCAGAATGACCTCCTTCTGTGCTACAACCATTCTATGATTCTATGCTGTGATAATAGGACCAAGGTTAGTTAATACATTTGTCATCATCCCCACAAGGACCACAGGAAAACAAACATTGATCTCCCCGTGTGACACGGGGCGGATCACTCCCCAGGTAGGGGGCCGAGGCTTACCACCTGGGCTCATTAAGGCAGGGGATGAAAGCAGGCCCAACTCAGGGCCTGGTGAGACCTATTCTCCAAGCGAGGCCTACACAGGGAATGAGATGCTGTGCTAAGCCTGTACTTATGTGTAACTAAATTTCTTATGAGTTATTATAACATTGTGGGTCTTTCCTCTTCACGGGTGCCTTTTACAGAACTATAGAGTGTCAATCTTGCCCTTTGTTTAAACATCTGTTACACCGTCATCAGCCTCCCAATTCAGCCTGGACTGAAACTTTCCGCTCACTGCTGTGGTGGCTGCCATTTTGTGTTCACATGATTCACTGTTTCTTTTCCTTCTCTCTGGCTCAAATTTGCGTCGACTTTTCTCGATCTAATACAGCATTTATTTGCTGCTTGGTTTTTACTCTTTAACACCGGTTGACACCACATTATGTCTAATGTTTCCCAGAAGCCTGAAACAATCTCACTTTTGAACACAGTTCAGATCGAGGATATTTTTCCAGATCTCACCATGTGCTGCGGAACAAAACTTTCTGTTGCTTTGGTACACTGCCTGTCGTGCATTCGTGAGTAATGTGGCATTCTAAATAGACATGTGCATAACAATGTAGTTCCTCACTCTTTTCCAACAACATAACAACACAATACCAGCTGCACATGCTTTATGCCGATGGCTAATCAATCCCAGCTCAGTTTATTGAAGGAAGAACTTCTTTTGGTAGCAGTTCAGAGAAGGTTCACCAGGCTGATTCCTGGGATGTAGAGGTTTGCTTTATGAGGAAATGTTGAGGAGATTGGTCCTATACTCGTTGGAATTTAGAAGAATGAGAGGTGATTGAAGTCTAAGGAGGTTTTCACAGGGTAGATGCTGAGAAGGTGGCAATGATAATAATCTTTATTGTCACAAGTAGACTGACACTAACACTGCAATGAAGTTACTGTGAAAAGCCCCTAGTCGCCAGATTCTTGTTGTGGAAGAATCTCGAACACAGATTAACAATAAGGGGCGGGATTCTTCCATAGCTGACGCTCGAATCGGGAATCTCAATTGGGTAGAGAATCGGCTTTGATGCTGAAATCCTGAGCGGGATTCTCCGAGCCTCCGCACAGCAATCGTGCGCAGCGCGGGGGCGGAGAATGGGGGTCAGACCTGTGATCGGGTCCGATGTCGTCCCGTGATTCTCTGGGGACTGGAGAGTCACGGCCAGTCGCTCGCGCGCGGTCGACGCGGTGCCAGTCGGGGGACATTGACTTTCTAGAAAGTCGAGTGTGATTCGCGATCATTTTCTCGCGGGCGTGGGGTCATAGCCTCATAATCAGAGAATTCAGCAACATGGCAGGAGCCAGTTTAACGCCAAATCGCAATTCTCCGGTGCCTTGACAGCGGCGTCAATGCAATCTACTCCGCACGTACAGTAAATGCTGTTGGCAAATTGTTAATGGGCCTGGGAACATGGTGGCACAGTGGTTGGCACTGCTGCCTCGCGGCGCTGAGGACCCGGGTTTGATCCCGGCTCTGGGTCACCATCCGTGTGGAGTTTACACATTCCCCCCATGTCTGCGTGGGTTTCACCCCCACAACCCAAAGATGTGCAGGCTGGGTGGATTGGCCATGCTAAATTGCCCCTTAATTGGAAAAAAATGAATTGGGTACTCTAAATTTTGTTTTAAAAATCGTGAAACTGGTGCCGTGGCTGATGAGTGAGAGAGAGAAGAGGTAGGACATGGAGAGGCACGACTGTGAGCTTCCGGCCGGGCTGGCTCGGTTGCGGACAGGGCCCTGCCAAGGCTGGTGAGGGAGGGGGGTGGTGACGGGCGGAAGGGCTGGGGTGACCTCCACGGACTGGGGCAATGCCCAGATATGTACCGCCATTGTCATGGCCTGCAAGGCAGCCATCTTGCTGCGCATCCCACTGACAACCACCCACCTAGGCCCCTGGTTCTGCAGCGTGACACTGGCCATATGGATGCCTCCACCCCGCACCCCAGCCCCCACCCTCCTTCTCAACACCCAAATCCCCCCCTCCCTCCACCCCACCACCCACCGCCCCCACACACCCAGGTCCCACCCTCCACCCCACCACACCCGAAAGGTCAGCAGCCAGACGCGAGCCGCAGAGCATACCGCTGGCAAGGGCAGCTCCGGTCAATGGTACCGTTGGTATCAGGGGCAGCGCCAAGGCCAGGGCCACCATGTTGCCGGGCACTGACAGGGCCAGGGGTGCAGAGAGGAGTGGCAGAGTCCACAGTGCCAACCAGGGCCACCATGTAGCCCGTTGGACCTGGCTGTGTACGGGGGGGTATGCACCATGCTAACAATACAGACAATGGATATTGGAATTCAACCAGCAATGGTGGCCTTCCTCCTCGTCGCCGCAGGCCTGGGAGATGCACTGAGGCTGTACGAGCTGGAGCTGCTCGAGGAGGAGGAAGCTGCACCAGCGGAACCATTCCCAGAGGAACAGGAGGCAGCCGCCTAGGATGGAGAGCCGGCCGCCCAACAGGCAGCGGTGGAAGAGGAGGAGATGGTGCAAAGGAGGTGCCACTGGAGGCCTTGTGTATACCAGCAGCGCCTATCATGCTGTTGAAGACTCTGGCTGAGCAGGGGGACAGTGCGACATATCTGCCAGATCATGGCACACCTGGCACAGCGGGGGTATGTGGGAGTGCGTCCACAAGGTGATGATTTACCTGAACTTATACGCCACGGTGTCCTTCCTGGCGCCAAGTTGTGACCTGTCCGGGATCTCTGAGAACTCGGTGCACAGGTGCATCCGCGCTGTCGCGGAGAGAAGACCCTTTATGCCCAGTTAACACAATACATCCATTTCCATGTGGACCAAGCCCACCAGGATGCCCGGGTAGCAGGGTTCACCGCCATTGCTTACATGTCCTGTGTCCAAGGGGTGATCGATGGGATGCATGCCCTACTACGAGCACCTGCAGATGGCAGGCCGCTGTACACAGACCGAAAGGGGTTCCACTCGATGAATGTGCAGCTGGTGCGTGGTCATCAGATGCGCATCATGCACGTCTGCGTCCGATACCTGGGTAGTGTACCTGACGCCTTCATCCTGGCACACTCAATAATTCCCGGCCTCTTCAAGGCAGCCTCCGGCTGGGGCTTTGGCTCCTGGGTGACATGGGTTATCCACTGAAGTCGTGGCTGGTGACACCTACCCAAAGGCCACAGACCGACGCGGAGACCCACTATAACAACACCCATGCAGCGAGCAGGGATGCGATCAAGTGGTGCTTCGGCCTCCTGAAGATGCGATTCAGGTCCCTGGACCAATCTGGAGGGGCCCTCAGTATGATGCTGGGAGGGTCGCCCGCATTGTGGCAGCCTGCTGAATCCTCCACAACTTGGCGCAGCAGAGGGGCAATGTGCTGGAGGAGGAGGATGAATGCCAGGCCTCCTCTGACGAGAAGGATGTGGGGGAGGGTGATGATGGGCAGGACTTGGGGCCTGGGCAGGCACAGGTTGCTGCATGAAGTGTGTGCAGAGGCCAATGCGCACGGGATGCTCTGATCACCTCCAGGTTCACCAACTGGGGGGTGGGGGCGGACCAACCGGTGCGACCGTCCTTTGGCACCCCGCCAGCCGGCGCGAACGGCTGGCCAAAAGGCGGCCGGCGTGAGTCCGTGCATGTGCCGGAGCATCAGCGGCTGCTGACGTAATCCCCGCGCATGCGCGGTGGGGGGGGGTCTCTTCCGTCTCCGCCATGGTGGCGGCCGTGGCGGCGGCAGAAGAAAAAGAGTGCCCCCACGGCACAGGCCAGCCCGCCGATTGGTGGGCCCCAATCGAGGGCCAGGCCACCGTGGGGGCACCCCCCGGGGTCAGATCGCCCCGCACCCCCCCCAGGACCCCGGGGCCCGCTCGTGCCGCCTGATCCCGCCAGCACCAGAGGTGCTCTGATTCCCACCGGCGGGACTGGCCTCTCAGCGGCGGGACTTCGGCCCATCGCAGGCCGGAGAATCGGCGCGGGGGGCCCACCGACTGGTGTGGCGTGATTCCCGCCCCCGCCGATTCCCGGGTGGCGGAGAATTCCAGCCACGGCGGGTACGGGATTTACGCCGGCCCCGGGCGATTCTCCGACCCTGCGGGGGGTCAGAGAATTCCGCCCCAGAAGCTCAAAACCCGTCTGGAGCAGCCAGTCCCTGGGGTCAATCTGCCCTCCGACCATCCGCCCTCTCGGGTGTTTCTACCTTTATCTGCTGTACTGGAGCAGCTGTGTTGAGCACCATGTGTCCCAGGAGCCTCTTCACTAAAGTGCCCAACCAAAGTGAGTATGTCCTGGGTTTCGGTCATATAAGTCACCATGTGTCGGTATCGTTGTCACTGCTCGGTTCCTGAGGTGTCTGTTCGACTCCGGGAGCACTGAGAGCTTCGTTCACCCGGACCTGGTAAGGCGCTGCTTGCTCCCGATATTCCCGACACAGCAAACAATCTCCCTCGCATCGGGGTCACACTCAATTCAAATACAGAGGCTCTTGCTGCCACCCTTAACCAAGCAGGCAGGCCGGTAGCGTTCTTTTCCAGAACCCTCTCCGCTTCAGAACTTCGACACTCGGCAGTCGAAAAAGAAGCACAAGCCATTGTAGAGGCTATCCGTCACTGGAGGCACTACCTCGCAGGCAGGAGGTTTACCCTCATCACCGACCAAAGATCGGTTGCCTTCATGTTCGACAACTCGCAAAGGGGCAAAATCAAGAATGACCACATTCTCCCCGTGCCTGCGTGGGTTTCACCCCCACAACCCAAAAGATGTGCAGGTTAGGTGGATTGGCCACGCTAAATTGCCCCTTAATTGGAAAAAAATAATTGGGTACGCTAAATTTAAAAAAAAAAGAAAAAAAAAAAAAAAAAAAAAAAAAAAAAATCAAGAATGACAAAATCTTGCGGAGGAGGTCTGAACTCTCCACCTATAATTACGATATAGTATATGGGCCTGGGAAGCTCAATGAGCCCCCAGATGCCCTGACATGCGGCACATGCGCCAGCGCGCAAGATGACTTGCTCGCCCATTACATCAAGACCCGCAACCTGCCTTTCTCCAACGAGGAGGTAAAAGCCATCACCAGGAATTGCCTGATCTGCACGGAGTGTAAACCGCACTTCTATAGACCAGACAAGGCCCACCTGGTGAAGGCTTCCCGGCCCTTTGAACACCTGAGTATTGATTTCAAAGGACCCCTCCCTTCGAACAACCGTAACACCTACTTTCTCAATATTATAGAGGAGTTCTCCCGTTTCCCTTTTGCCATCCCATGCCCCAATATGACCACCCTCACGGTTATCAGAGCCCTGCACAGCGTCTTCACCCTGTTCGGTTTCCCCAACTATGTCCATAGTGACAGGGGTTCGTCCTTCATGAGCGACGAGCTGCTTCAGTACCTGCTCAGTAAGGGCATCGCCTCGAGCAGGACTACCAGCTACAACCCCAGGGGGAACGGGCAGGTGGAGAGGGAGAACGCGACGGTCTGGAAGACCGTCCTACTGACCCTACGGTCCAGGAATCTCCCGACCTCCCACCGGCACGAGGTCCTCCCCAATGCGCTCCATGCTATTAGGTCCCTCCTTTCTGCGGCCACGAATCGGACTCCTCATGATCGCTTATTTGCCTTCCCTAGGGCAGTACCAGGGGGCCTCGCTTCCATCCTGGTTGAGGACACCAGGCCCTGTCCTCCTTTGGAAACACGTTCAGGCACATAAGACTGACCCCCTGGTAGAGAGGGTCCTGCTCCTGCACTCAAACCCCCACTACACATATGTCGAACACCCCGATGGCCGGCAAGACACCGTCTCCCTCCGGGGACCTGGCACCCGCCGGCTCTACCACCGCTACCGCTGATACACCCGCCACACTACACCCCACCCGACTTCCCACGCCCCGGGTCTCCGCACCTATTTGCTTCCCGCGCTCCCTTCCACCCGGCACACCAATCCGCAGGAACGAAGCTCAGGAAGAGCCATCCCCGGAGTCCCCCCCCGGTCCCGCACCGAACATCCTTCCACAGCCATCCGAAACGGCTGCACCACCAGTGCTGCGTCGGTCGCAACGCACGATCCGGGCGCCGGACCGACTAAACTTGTAGACCCGTCACCCCCGCCGGACTTGATTTTTTAACAGGGGGTGAATGTGTGAATGTGTATCTAGTAATTCACACTGTACCTTACTGTTATCCCTGTGGGCCCCATCTGTGAGCCACTGTGCGGCTCTGCCCACAGGGGGGAGATGAGGAGCATGTACAGGGCTCCACCCTAGGCTCCGCCCCCTTTAGGGAGTATAAAAGTGCTGCGGTCCTGCGAGACCGCCCTCAGTATCGTGCAGTCGCAGGCAGGCTCAGTTATAAGCCGATTAAAGCCACAGTTTACTCCAACTCGTGTCTCATAGTGAATTGATAGTCGCATCAACATTCATAGTCGTTGAATCGGTCCAGGTGTGGCACCAATTTTGCTGTCGCGGAAGTCCATGGGCGGGATTCTCCGACCCCCCCGCCGGGTCGGAGAATCGCCAGCGGCCGGCGTCAATCCCACCCCCGCCGTGTCCCAAATTCTCCGCCACCAGTGATTCGGCGGGGGCGGGAAATGCGCCACGCTGGTCAGCGGGCCCCCGCCCCCCGGCGATTCTCCAGCCCGCAATGGGCCGAAGTCCCGTCGTCGTCAAGCCTCTCCCACCGGCGTGGATCAAGCCACCTACCTTACCGGGGGGAGCGCGGGACGATCTGACCCCGGGGGGTGCCTCCACGGTGGCCTGGCCCGCGATCAGGGCCCACCGATCGGCGGGTGGGCCTGTGCCATGGGGGCACTCTTTTCCTTCTGCCTTCGCCATGATCTTCACCATGGAGGAGGCGGAAGTGACCCCATCCCCTGCGCATGTGCAGGGATTACGTCAGCAGCTGCTGACGCTCCGGCGCATGTGAGGACCTCCGGCGGCCGACGAAGTCCCTTCGGCCCCAGCTGCCGTGGCACCAAAGGCTGTCCACACCAGCCGGCGGAGCAGGAACCACTCCGGCGCGGGCCTGGCCCCTCAATGTGAGGGCTTGGCCCCTAAAGTTGCGGAGACTTCTGCACCTTTGGGGCGGCCCGACGCTGGAGTGGTTCACGCCACTCCATCACGCCGGGACCCCCCGCCCCGCCGGGTAGGGGAGAATCCCGGCCCACGAATCCTGCCCTGAGGCCAACGCTTAGTCTCAGGAATGGAGAATCCCGCCAAAGGAGTATCCCATTATGTTGAGATGAGCAGGAATTTCTTCACTCTGAGAGGCATTAGGACTTGGAGTTCTCTTCCATGGGTCATTAAATATATTTAAGGTTGAGTTTGTCATGTGAGAGTGCCTTTAAGAAATGGGTGTTTCTAAATGAGTGTTTCTATAAATATCTGAAGTGAGTACCTTTAAGAAATGGGTGTTTATTACTGCAGTGATGTCAGAGAGATGTTAAAAGGAAAGTAAGAATTACTTAGTGTTGTATTCTTTGGGGGTTGTATTTGAATTGATGGTTGCTAAGATGTTCACTGTATGTTTTAAAAAGGTTAACTTGCACGTGGCGCAGTGGGTAGCACGGTGGCGCAGTGGGTAGCACGGTTGCCTCACTGTGCCGAGGTCCCAGGTTTGATCATGGCTCTGGGTCACTGTCCATGTGGAGTTTGCACATTCTCCCCGTGTTTATGTGGGTTTCGCCCCCACAACCCAAGGTTGCAGACAGAAAGTGGATTTGTAACCACATTCAGATCAGCCATGATTTTATTCAATGGCAGAGCAGGCTTGAGGGGCCCTCTTGTCATCCCGGGTACATGGCAGCGTTGATCGGCTAATGGACCTTTCCAGAACATTCCATGGCCAGCTGCTAGTTCAATGCCGCCATCACTCCTCCCCCCACTCCACAGCACCTTCCTGTATGCGAGTGTGAGAGGCACTGAATGGGTTAAACCAAGACCAAGCCAGTTGCGTCCATCATTATAAATGATAAATTTACCCATCAGGTGGAACTTAAAGATCCCATGGCACTGTTTTGGGGTAGAGCAGGGGAGCTCTCTGATGTGACCATCAATTCACTCGGAACACGATTGGAAGTAAACTGTGGTTTTAACAGACTTACAAGTGAGCATGCCTGCGACCAGAAGAACTGAGAGCAGGCTCACATGGCTGCAGCACTTTATACTTCCGGTAGTGAGAGGGGCCATTGGCGGAGCCATGGGCGGAGCCGAGAGTGGAGCCCTGTACAAGCGCCTCATCTCCCCCTGTGGGCAGAGCCGCGCAACAGTCCCGAGCAAGGGCTTTTAAGTCGCGCAGGAAGTCCTCTAGCAACTCTGCGGGGCGCTGGCGGCGGGTAGTGAAAATGTGCCGCGCGTAGACCTCATTTACCGGCCGCACGTATAATCGGTCGAGCATAGCAAGGGCCTCAGTATAGGAGTCAGTACAATTGAGTTGCGTAGAGATGCGATGGCTCACCCGTGTATGCAGTAGGTTGAGTTTCTGCTCCTCTGTAGTCTCGTAGGTGGTCGATCCAGCCAGGTAGGCCTTGAAACATCAAAGCCAGTGTAGGAAGATTTCCTTCGCCTCTGCAGCCTGCGGGTCGAGTTCTAGTTGATCAGGTTTGAGGGCTGATTCCATAGTAGTTTTCTTAAGTCTATTAAATTGATGTGACCATCAATTCACTCGGAACACGATTGGAAGTAAACTGTGGTTTTTTAAAAATAAATTTAGATTACCCAATTATTTTTTCTATTAAGGAGCAATTTAGCGTGGCCAATCCACCTACTCTGCACATTTTTGGGTTGTGGGGGCGAAACCCACGCAGACACGGGGAGAATGTGCAAACCCCACACGGCCAGTGACCCAGAGCCGGGATCGAACCTGGGACCTCAGCGCCGTGAGGCGGTTGTGCTAACCACTAGGCCACCGTGCTGCCCTGTAAACTGTGGTTTTAATAGACTTACAAGTGAGCCTGCCTGCGACCAGAAGAACTGAGAGCAGGCTCACACGGCTGCAGCACTTTATACTTCCGGTAGTGGCAGGGGCCATTACTGGTACAGGGCGGATCCCTGTACAAGCTCCTCATCTCGCCCTGTGACCAGAGCCCCGAAACGGCTCACAGACAGAGCCCACAAGGACACAATACAATACAGTGTGAATTACATTCACCACATTCACCCCCTGTAAAAAAATCAAGTCCGGCGGGGGTGACAGGTCTACAGGTTGAGCCGGCCCGGTGGCCGAGTTGTCCTTTGGGATTGGCGGAGCACCGGGGTTGCAGCCTCTTCGGGTGGCTGGGTGGTGACGGTCGGTGTGTATATAGGGGTGGACTCCGGGGGTGTTTCGGTCCGAGCTCCATTCCTGACCGGTGTGACGGGCGCAGGGGGGCGCAGGAAACTATAGGCTTGGGGGCGCAGGGCTTGGGGGGTTGGGTGGGGTGTAGTGTGAGGGGTATCTCGGCGGTGGTGATGGTGATGGTGGATCCTGCAGGCGCCAGGTCCCGGAGGGAAACGGTGTCCTGACGGCCGTCGGGGTATTCAATAAAGGCATAGTGGGGGTTTGAGTGAAGCAGTAATACCCTCTCGACCAGTGGGTCCGTTTTGTGTGTCCGGACGTGCTTCCGGAGGAGAAACGAGCCCGGTGTCCTCAACCAGGATGGGAGGGAACCCCCCATGGTAGTGCCCCTAGGGAAAACAAATAATCGTTCGTGAGGGGTCTGGTTGGTGGCGGTGCATAGGAGGGACCTAATTGCATGGAGCGCGTCGGCGAGGACCTCCTGCCAGTGGGAGGTCGGGAGATTCCTGAGCCAGAGGGTCAGTAGGACGGTCTTCCAGACCGTCGCGTTCTCCCTCTCCACCTGCCCGTTACCCCTGGGGTTGTAGCTGGTATTCCTGCTCGAGGCGATGCCCTTGTCGAGCAGGTACTAACGCAGCTCGTCACTCATAAAGGACGAACCCCTATCACTGTGTACGTAGCTGGGGAAACCGAACAGGGTGAAGACACTGTGCAGGGCTCTGATGACTGTGTGGGAGGTCGTATCGGGGCACGGGATGGCAAAGGGGAAGCAGGATAATTCGTCTATGACGTTGAGGAAATACACATTTCGATTGGTCGAGGGGAGTGGCCCTTTGAAATCGATGCTCAGGCGTTCAAAGGGCCTGGAAGCCTTTACCAGGTGGGCCTTGTCTGGTCTATAGAAGTGCGGTTTGCACTCCGCCCAGATCGAGCAATCCCTGGTGATGGCTTTTACCTCCTCGGTGGAGAAAGGCAGATTTCGGGCTTTGACGTAGTGGGTGAGCCGGGTGACCCCCGGGTGGCAGAGGTCATTGTGGATAGCTTTCAGGCGGTTGTCTTGCGCGCTGGCGCATGTGCCGTGGGACAGGGCATCTGGGGGCTCGTTGAGCTTCCCCGGTCGGTACATGATGTCATAATTATAGGTGGAGAGTTCGATCCTCCACCGCAAGATTTTATCGTTTTTATTTTGCCCCTTTGCGAGTTGTTGAACATGAAGGCAACCGATCTTTGGTTGATGATGAGGGTAAACCTCCTACCTGCGAGGTAGTGCCTCCAGTGCCGTACGGCTTCCACAATGGCTTGAGCTTCTTTTTCAACTGAGGAGTGCCGAAGTTCCGAAGCGGAGAGGGTTCGGGAGAAGAAGGCGACTGGTCTCCCTGCCTGATTTAGTGTGGCAGCGAGAGCGACCTCTGAGGCGTCGCTCTCCACCTGGAAAGGGGACGGATTCATCCACCGCCCGCATGGCCGCTTTGGCGATGTCCTCCTTGATGCAGTTGAAGGCCTGGTGGGCCTCAGCTGACAGTGGGAAGAGTGTGGTCTTAAATAGTGGGCGGGCTTTGTCCGCATACTGAGGGACCCACTGGGCGTAATAAGAGAAGAATCCCAGGCACCTCTTGAGGGCCCTGGGACAATGAGGGAGAGAGAGTTGTAAGAGGGGGCACATACGGTCCGGGCCAGGGCCCAGGACTCCGTTTTCCACGACATAGCCGAGGATGGCTAGTCTGGTAGTGCGGAAAACGCATTTCTCCTTATTGTAGGTGAGATTGAGTTTCTGGGCGGTTTGGAGAAATCGGTGGAGGTTGGCGTCGTGGTCCTGCTGATCATGGCCGCAGATGGTGACATTGTCCAAGTACAGAAACGTGGCCCGCAGCCCGTACTGGTCCACCATTC
Organism: Scyliorhinus canicula; assembly: GCF_902713615.1. Taxonomy (NCBI): domain Eukaryota; kingdom Metazoa; phylum Chordata; class Chondrichthyes; order Carcharhiniformes; family Scyliorhinidae; genus Scyliorhinus; species Scyliorhinus canicula. The sequence continues at coordinate 151,091,997 of NC_052147.1, forward strand.
GGTCCATTGCTCGTTGGAACACCAAGACCCCATTCGTGACGCCAAAGGGGACCCGGAGAAATGGAAGAGGTGGCCGTCTGCCTCGAACGCCGTGTAGTGGCGGTCCTCCGGGCGGATTGGGAACTGGTGGTAAGCAGACTTCAGATCCACCGTGGAGAATATGCGGTACTGGGCGATCTGATTGACCATGTCTGCAATTCTGGGGAGGGGGTACGCATCGAGGTGTGTGAACCGGTTAATGGTTTGGCTGTAATCAACCACCATCCGGAACCTTTCCCCGGTCTTGGCGACCACCACCTGAGCTCTCCAGGGGCTGTTACTAGCCTCGATGACTCCCTCACATAGGAGCCGCTGGGCTTCGGCTCTGATGAACTCTGATGTCCTGCACGCTGTACCGCCTGCTGCGGGTGGCTACTGGTTTACAGTTAGCCGTTAGGTTAGCGAAGAGTGGAGGGGGGTCGATTTTTAGAGTCGCTAAGCTGCATATAGAGAGAGGAGGTAGGGGTCCGCCGAAGCTGAGTGTGAGGCTCTTGAGGTTGCATTGAAAGTCGAGCCCGAGTAAGAGTGGGGCGCAGAGGTCGGGGCGTACGTACAGCTGGAAATTAGAGTAGCTGGTGTCCTGAATCGTTAGGGTCGCGACGGTGCGCCCTTGTATTTGCACCGAGTGCGAGCCCGAGGCGAGGGAGATAGTTTGCCGTGCAGGGAAGATAGGGAGCAAACAGCGTCTTACCAGGTCAGGATGTACGAAGCTCTCGGTGCTCCCGGAGTCGAAGAGGCACGGTGTCTTGTATCCGTTGATTCGAACGGACATCATCGAGCTCTGGAGGTGCTTCGGACGCGACTGGTCCAACGTGACTGCGTTGAGTTGCGGGTAGTCGGCGGCTCGATCAGCAGTGCTGGAGTGGCCCCGTGATGACTGTCCGCTGAGGTCATAGTCGTCGTGGTGAACATCGGGTGATGGCCAAGATGGCGGCCCCCGTTGATCGCACATGGCGGGTGATGAAGAAGATGGTGTCCAAGATGGCCGCCCCCATGGATCACAAGTGGCGGGCGGCGAGGAAGATGGCGTCCAAGATGGCAGCCCCCATGACTCGCACGTGGCCGGCCGCGTGGGGGAGGATTGCAAAGATGGCGGCCCCCATGAGTCACACATGTCGGGCGGAGCCGGAGTCGGCAGACACGCTGCAACATTGCGGGGCCTGTGGGCCTGCGAATTTGGGGGGGCGATTGTTCTGGACTGTGGGGGAGTTAGAGGGTTTCGACTTCGCCAGGCATATTCTGGCATAATGTCCTTTTCGACCGCAGCTGCTGAAGGTCGCGTTGCGGGCCGGGCAGTGCTGCCGTGGGTGTTGGGGCTGGCCACAAAAATGGCACGCTGGCGCTCCATAGTGAGTGGGTGGCCGCGCGGCGCAGGCCTGGGGCAGTCGCTGGTCGGGGGTCCACGATTGGGTCGCTTGGTCCGCGGGCAATGAGTTTACACTTCGGAACGCGAGCTCCATAGTAGTTGCTAGCTCTACCGTGTCCTCCAAGTTCTGGGCCCCTTTCTCGAGTAGTCACTGGCTCACATAGTTAGATCGCAGCCCCGCAACGTACACATCACGGACAGTGAGTTCCATATGCTGGGAGACCGTTACAGCCTGAAAGTTGCAGTCCCGAGCAAGGGCTTTTAAGTCGCGCAGGAAGTCCTCTAGCAACTCTGCGGGGCGCTGGCGGCGGGTAGCGAAAATGTGCCGCGCGTAGACCTCGTTTACCAGCCGCACGTATAATCGGTCGAGCATAGCAAGGGCCTCAGTATAGGAGTCGGTACAATTGAGTTGCGTAGAGATGCGATGGCTCACCCGTGTATGCAGTAGGTTGGGTTTCTGCTCCTCTGTAGTCTCGTAGGTGGTCGATGCAGCCAGGTGGGCCTTGAAACACCGACGCCAGTGTAGGAAGATTTCCTTCGCCTCTGCAGCCTGCGGGTCGAGTTCTAGTCGGTCAGGTTTGAGGGCTGATTCCATAGTACTTTTCTTAAGTCTATTAAATTGATGTGACCATCAATTCACTCGGAACACGATTGGAAGTAAACTGTGGTTTTAATAGACTTACAAGTGAGCCTGCCTGCGACCAGACGAGCTGAGAGCAGGCTCACACGGCTGCAGCGCTTTATACTTCCGGTAGTGGAAGGGGCCATGGGCGGAGCCATGGGCGGTGCCGAGGGTGGAGCCCTGTACAAGCTCCTCATCTCCCCCTGTGGGCAGAGCCGCGCAACGGCTCACAGACAGAGCCCACAAGGACACGATACAATACAGTGTGAATTACATTCACCACATTCTCCCTGGCATCCTGGCCAACACTCACCCCTCAACTAAAACAGATTATCCGATCGTTGGAGCTCATTTACATTTATGGATCTTGCTGTGCACAAATCGTCTGCCACATTTTCCTGCATCCGAACTGGCATGTCCCGCACGGGACGGGAATGATTGTCTTCCCCGTGGTTCTCGCGGAGTATAAGCTTCCTGCACTGAGAGGTAGGGTACCCCATTCAGCTATGTGTAAAAGGTCAGTCTGTAAGGCACTGGCCATAAAGAGGCCCGGTAGGGATCCACTGGGAGTTGGAGAGAACATAACTGTAAATAAAACAAGTTCTTTATTCTTTCTCCGTGAGGACTCCCTTATTAAACAAAGTGTCCTTACTAAACAAACAGTGACTACACCCCCTTTAGTGTTGGACGGCGCTTCCAAGGCATCTGCTTTGAAAAGTGCTTTATTTGCGGTAAGGTCTTCGGGAGGTCTTGAGGCTGGGTATCCCCCCCCCCCCAACCCCCCCTCCCCCGCCTCTGCTGGCTGGGAAGTTGCTTCTGGACAGCGAGAGGCTCCAGAAGGGTAGAGTGGGGGGAAAAACCATTGGGCAGCATTCTCCGTCCCGCCGCACCACCCCCGCCGCTGGCGGGATTCCCTTTCCAGCCAGCCGACCAACGGGGTTTCCCATTGTAGGCAGCCCCACGTAATCGGGAAATCTCTTGGCCGTGGGTGCGCTGCCGGCACAACGGAAAATCCCGCCAGCGGAGAATCCAGCCCAATGTCTTTACTGTACTGCAGCATCACAATAAATCGGTCGTCTGCTGCCCGATTTGGTGAATGGTGGACTCCCAACAGTTCAAAGAGGCGGCTCTGCACCACCTTCTTGAGGGCAATTAGGGATGGGCAACAAAGCCCACATCCCAGGAATGGATATGAAGATAAAATAGGCGCTATGAAAATGTGTCTATTCATGCTGGAATGGGAATCCAGGTTTTGAAAATAACTGATGTTCAGAAGTCACTCTGCTCAGTAGAAGAAAGGGAATCCAGCTTTAGATGTTGTGTGTTTTTTTTTCTCTGTGTTTTGACTTCCCGGGTTTTTGATTTTGGCCTGGATTTTTATTTGTTTTCTCAAGGAATTCTCATTAATGCCGTCTTCATTCCTTTGGTGTGTGATTTTCTGATCCATTTCAGGATAGTTTTCCCCTTCCTTTTCCTTATATAGTCACGAGACTGGGGCCATAGTTGGCCTTAAACGCCCACTTTTCAACCTTGCAGCGAGCTCCTTTCGATCCACAGGAATTTCCTCTTAATTCGACCAAAACCGAAAGGTTCACGGGAAGATGTGTCAAATAAAAAGGATCAACATCTGGTCATCCTCTTCTGTGTCCCCTTCTGTGTCCCTGGGGAAGGCCCGGAGGGCAGGGGATAGGGGAAGGGCCATGTCCAGACGCCCCAGCCTCTATTGACCAGAACACAGCAGGTAACCGTCTTCACTTGATTCAGTCTCAGAAAACTCTCTGGAGATGTGCTGTTGCTGCCCCCTTGTGGGAATGGATTGCCATGACTGCCATTTGTACTCCAATTTTCTTTACTCTTTCATGGGATGTGGGAGTCACTGGAGAGGTCAGCGTTTGTTTCCCATCTCTAATTGCCCTGACCTGAATGGTTTGCCACATCATTTCAGACGGGCAGTTAAGAGTCAACCACATTGCTGTGGGGTCTCGAGTCACAAGTGGGCCAGACCAGGTGATGACGGCAGATTTACTTCCCTAAAGGACATGAGTGAACCAGAGGGGCTTTTACAATCGTTGATAGTTTCGTGGTCACCATTACTGAGACCAGGGCCGGGGTTCTCCCCTACCCGGCGGGGCGGGGGGTCCCGGCGTGTTGGAGTGGCGTCAACCACTCTGGCGTCGGGCCGCCCCAAAGGTGTGGAAGTCTCCGCACCTTTAGGGGCCAAGCCCTCACATTGAGGGACTAGGCCCACGCTGGAGTGGTCCCCGCTCCGCCGGCTGGCGTGAACGGCCTTCGGCGCCACGCCAGCCGCAGCCGCGCATGCGCCAGAGCGTCAGCAGCTGCTGACGTCATCCCGGCGCATGCACAGGGGAGGGGGTCTCTTCCGCCTCCGCCATGATGGAGACCATGGCGAAGGCGGAAGAAAAAGAGTGCCCCACGGCACAGGCCCACCCGCCGATCAGTGGGCCCCGATCGCGGGCCAGGCCACCGTGGGGGCACCCCCCCAGGGTCAGATCGCCCCGCGCCGCCCCCCCCCCAGGATCGCGGCGGCCGCCCACGCTGCCATTCCTGCCGGTAAGAGAGGTGGTTTAATCCCCGCCGGTGGGAGAGGCTTGTCAGCGGCGGGACTTCGGCCCATCGCGGGGGGGTCGGAGAATCCCGCCCCAGCTTTTTAATACCAGGCATTACTTTTTTTTTATAAATTTAGAGTGCCCAATTAATTTTTTCCAATTAAGGGGCAATTTAGCGTGGCCAAACCACCTATCCTGCACATCTTTTTGGGTTGTGGGGGCGAAACCCACGCAAACACGGGGAGAATGTGCAAACTCCACACGGAGAATGACCCAGGGCCGGGATTCGAACCCGGGTCCTCAGCACCGTAGGCAGCAATGCTAACCACTGTGCCACCGTGCTGCCCTAATACCAGGCATTACTAATTCAATTTAATTTCAACAGCTGCTGTTAGCCGAGGCCCCTGGATTACTAATCCAGTGTCATTACCACTTTGCCACTGTTTCAGATATGCCGGAACAAAGGACCAGATATCAGCTGCAAGGTGTTAATTTTGGTGCCACCCTAGCTCTGGAGTCACACGGCTCTAGGTTCCTATCGCAATCTCAGGTTTAAGAACAAAATATGAGGATAACACTGGAGTACACCGGAAGTGCTGCACTGTTGGAGGTGTCATATTTGAAGGCTAATAGTGAGCTGTTAGGAAGGCTAATAGAATGTTAGCCTTTATTACAAGAGGATTTGAGTACAGGAGTAGTAAGCTGTTGCTTCAATTGTATTGGAGCTTGGTTAGATCACACCTGGCTTCACCTGTGTGCAGTTTTGTTCCCCTTACCTCAGAAAGGATATTATTGCCAGAGCAGGAGTGCGATGAAGATTCACCAGACTTGTTCCGAGGATGGCAGATTGTCCTCTGACGAGAGATTGGGTCATCAATAGACTTTTAATTCCAGATTATTTTTATATATTTTTTTTTAATGTTTTTCTCAATTAAAGGGCAATTTAGCATGGCCAATTCACCTACCCTGCACATCTTTGGGTTGTGAGAGTGAGACCCACGCAGATATGGTGAGAATGCAAACAATTTTCATTGAATCAAAATGTCATCATCTGCTGTGGTGGGATCCGAACCCAGGTCCCCAGAGCATTATACTAGAGTCACTGGATTTCAGGTTTAGTGATAATACCACTACACCACTGCCTCCCCGATAACTGGCTGTGCTCATACTGTGTGGGATCTTACTGTGTACATGTTAGCTGCCGCACTTGCCACATTACAACAGTGACGGCACTTCCAAAGTACTTAGTTGGCTGTAAAGTGCATGGGGAAATCCTCAGGTTGTTAAAGGCGCTATCAAAATGCAAGTCTTCCTTTTGCAATGGTGTTAGTTGGAACTGATATTCACTTGGAGAACTGCTCGATGAACAGTGCCCTTCTCTATTGACTCAGTAAAGTGAAAAGAATGCAGTAGAAAATTGCTGTAGGTTTTAGATGGAGAATAATTATTGATTTTTTATCCCCTCTGTGGAGTCTATAAAATGTTTCAGCTCCAGTCAGCTTAGAGAGATCTGAGAGAACCACCTCACACACGACCGAAACATTAGCTTTAAAAATCTATTTGCTTGGAGCATCTTGAATCTAATTGCATTTCTCAGCAAATGCATCTGGGATATTTTTAAAAAGACAGAAAGCCTGGTGTTTATACATTTCATGATCTCAGACATCCCAGCCACAAGCCAGTGAATTACTTATTGAAAGGCGTAGCCACTGAGAGGGCAGGTTTAATAACTGATTGGGCACAGTGGCATAGTGGCTAGCACTGCTGCCTCACAGCCGTGAGGACCCGGGTTCGATATCGGCCCCACGTCACTGTCCGTGTGGAGTTTGCACATTCTCCCCATGTCTGTGTGGGTCTCACCCCCACAACCCAAAGATGTGCAGGGTAGGTGGATTGGCCACGCTAAATTGCCCCTTAATTGGAAAAATAAATAAATAACTGAATTGGAAGATGGCTTCTTCAACAGATGGCTTCTTCGGTACCCCACTGCAAGATAGAGATACAGCAAAATTCCGGACCACAAGGGAGACTGTCAAAGTATCATCAAGGATTACAGACTAGGGGCGCGATTCACTGGCCTCGTTGCGCACTCGCTCAAGCGAAATGAGGCCAGTGAATAGCAGGAGAGGCTAAAATCAAGAACTGCGCCAGGTGCTAAACAGTTTGCAATGCAACCTGTCTGCTCCTGTAAGCAAAATCGGGATCTCGCCGTAACGTGGCGAGAAACTAATTATCACCACTTAAGCCCTATTTCCATACAATGAATGGGAACCACCCCATATCCAATGTCCTCCCATGATTCATTGGCCTCCCCAGCAAGTGTTCACCCTGATTAGTACTCCTTTTAAAAAACATGATCCTGGCAAAAGGGCTTCTGTGGGGAGTCGAGGAGCTGAGTAGCCATCTTGCTCACGCGACAGAGCCCGGGGGCGCTGAGCGTGTGCCCGCCCCCAGTGGCTTCGGGGGGGGGGGGGGGGGGGGGGGGGGGGGGGGGGGTGGGGGGGGGGGGGGGGGGCGGGCGGGGGGGGGGGGGGGCCCCCTGGCCGGGAGGGATTGGGGGGGGGGGCGGGGGGGGGAGGGGGGGGGGGGGGACTGGCAGCTGGGGGTGAGGGACCCTCTGCAGGGGGGGTGGGCCGCCATGGGAGGGTGGGGGACGCGCTGGAGGAGCAACTGGGGGAAGGCAACCCAACTCGCCTCGAAGCACATACCACTCATGCCAACACCCTGGACTCGTGGTGTTAACCGTTCCGGGGGGACAACCCTTGTTCCTGGCCATCTGCCCCACCTGACCCACCCATAACCCCCACCCACTGCCGAGGCCTGAGGTTATTGCCAATAGGGAATTGGCAATTGTAGTTAAGTGAGCACATCACACAACCCCAGTGGGTTCCCGTGGATGGCCGGGCCATGTAGCATGTGGGAGTCATTGCCTAGAATCAAACCAAACAAACCGTGGCAGGCAGCCTCCGGGGGCTCCGGGGCTGGAGGAGCCCGGCTCACTTGTCGATGGGAAATGCACAGCTGTGCCACCCTCTCCCATGTGCTGGCTATGGGATGCGGCCTCATCAGAGGGGTGGAACTTGGCGAGCTAGAGGCCACTGTCGTCATTCCATGGGACAGGACAGGGTTGGTATCTGGCGCCCCCTACTCCCGCTATGTGCCCGTAGGATCCTGGGGTTCAACTTGGGATGGAGGGGCAGCTGGTTCGAGCCCCGGCTGACCCTGCATCCTCTGGCTCTGCCAGCCCCGGTGGAGCCCCGGCTGACCCTGCATCCTCTGGCTCTGCCAGCCCCGGTGGAGCCCCGGCTGACCCTGCATCCTCTGGCTCTGCCAGCCCCGGTGGAGCCCCGGCTGACACTGCATCCTCTGGCTCTGCCAGCCCCGGTGGAGCCCCGGCTGACCCTGCATCCTCTGGCTCTGCCAGCCCCGGTGGAGCCCCGGCTGACCCTGCATCCTCTGGCTCTGCCAGCCCCGGTGGTCCTCCATTGTCTACACCATCATGTCGACGCCCTCGGCAATGCTCCTCAGTGACTGGGACATGCTCTGCAGCGCCTCAGCCATGCCCGCCTGCGACTGGGACAATCTCCACAGCGCCTCGGCCATTCCCATCTGAGAGCTGGACATATCCCGCAGAACCTCATCAAGGTCAGCCTGATACTGGGCCACATCCCCCAGTGAGGCAGACATTCTGTCCTGACCCTCAGCCATGGCCGGCACTGACTGCTCGGTGCCTTGGACACCTTCGCTCATGGTGCCAACATTGTGCACCAGGCTCTCCACTGCGGTTGCCACCCTAGCAGTGTTGCCTCAGTGCCATGCATTGCCAGCGACATCTCCTGAGTTATAGCCCCTTGGACTCCGAGCGGCTATGGATCTGCTGGAGTGTCGCTGACTTCTCCCTCTCACAGCCACACTCTAACATTTCCATCAGCTCCGGGTAACCATGTTCCACAGACCCAGCATCAGGCTGGGACCCAACTGGGTCCTGGGATCCAGCAGCCCTTCGACTGCTGTCTCGCCTGGGGGTTCCTGCCTCTTCCTGGTGTACATCATCAGCTGTGTGATGCTCACCAGATTGTGTCCCAGAATCCTTTCCACTAACATGTCCCACCGAGATATGTGTATCCGCATTGTGGAGGATGGGGATGACAGCTGTGCCGCTACTATAATGGTGACATCCTCAGAGCTCCTCTCCAAGGTGTTCTCATGGGAGACCGGAGAGGGGGCCATTGTCGGCTGGAGGACCTGTGGGAGAATGGACATGTGGTCAGTGGGAGGGATGGGACAGTCAGTAAGGCAATTGGTACTCACGTATGACAGGTCCTCTGGGTGGAGCCCGGTGGTTCCTCACCTCTGCGGCGTCCTCCAGCCTCCGCGTAGGTGACCGCTCTGTCCTCGGCCACCCAGTCACCTTCAGGGCCCGCTCCTCGAAGGTGGAAGATTCTTATGTCCGGCACCCCGCCACCAGACTGGGCATTCTCCCAGTGATTTTGCCTGAGGAAACACAAGAGGGCATTGTTAGCCACATCTGTGGTTCACAGTGGTGGGAGGGGGAGGGGGTGACAAGAGAGTTGGGGGGATGGAAGGGAGTGGGGGGTGGAGGGAGGGTTAGGCGTCGCATGGAGAGTTGGGGGCATAAATGTGTCGGGGGGAGGGGGGGAGGAGGGGGAGGGAGGGAGGCGGCATGGGTCTCTACTCACTCGTGCCCGAGGAGCAGGTGTAGGCCTTTGATCCTGTTCCATCATTCTGTCTGATCATGGTTGATCTTCAATCTCAAAGCCACATTCCCACTTTTTCCTCATACCCCTTAATGTCAAAAAATGATTTAACTCTTTCTTGAATACATTCAGTTACCCGGCCTCCACAGCCTTCTGTGGTAGAGAATTCCACAGGTTCATGACCCATTGAGTAAAGAAACATTTCCTCATCTCAGTCCTAAATGCCTCCCTTGGATGTCAGCCCTTGGATGTGGTGACCCTGGCGACCTACTGCTCCCCAGACCTGGAATACCTGACCGTAAAGTGCCGCCCATACTATCTTCCACGTGAGTTCACTTCAGCCATTATCACAGCGGTCTACATCCCACCCCAGGCAGAAGTGAGGAAGGCGCTGGATGAACTGTACACAGTCATAAACAACCATGAAACAGAACACCCGGAGGCCCTGTTCATTGTGGCCGGAGACTTCAACAAAGCCAACCTCAAGAGTGTACTGCCAAAATTCCACCAGCACATCTCCTGTCCCACCCGGGGCGACAACACTCTTGACCACTGCTACTTAAAAATCAAGGGCGCCTACCGTTCCATCCCCCGACCGCACTTTGGGAAATCAGACCATAAGACTGTGCTCCTTCTCCCGGCTTACAAGCAGAAACTCAAGCGGGAGAATCCAGCTAAAAAGGTTGTGCAGTGCTGGTCTGAGGAGACAGAAGAGCTCCTACGTGACTGCTTGGAGACAGTGGACTGGTCCATATTTAAGAACTCAGCGACTAACTTAAATGAGTATGTCACCACCGTCACAGACTTCATAAGCAAATGTGTGGACGACTGCGTGCCAAAGAAAGCAGTACGTACGTTCCCCAACGCCATGGCTCAACCGCGAGATTGACTCCCTACTGAAGGACAGATCTGAGGCGTTCAAGGCAGATGACCCTGTCCTATACAAGAAATCCAGGTACGACCTCCGCAAAGCCATCCGAGATGCCAAGAGAGAATATCAAACTAAGCTAGAGTCACAGACAGACTCTCGGCGGTTGTGGCAAGGACTAAGCAACATAACGGGCTACAAAGCGAAGCCGAGCAATATCTCTGGCAGCAGTGCACCCCTCCCCGATGAACTTAACGCATTCGATGCTCGGTTTGAGCAGGTAACCAACAACCCGCTATCGAGTGCCCCAGCAACCCATAATTCACCCATACCCACCATCACAGTTTCCGAAGTCAGATCGGCCTTCCTGAAAGTGAACCCACGGAAGGCGATGGGCCCGGACGGGATCCCTGGTCGTGCACTCAGAACCTGCGCGGACCAGCTGGCAGAGGTTTTCACAGACATCTTTAACCTATCCCTACTCCACTCCGAGGTCCCCACCTGCTTCAAGAAGACCACCATCATACCGGTACCAAAGAAGAACCAGGCACGTGCCTCAATGACTACCGCCCGGTGGCCCTGACGTCAGTTGTAATGAAGTGCTTTGAGAGGCTGATCATGAAGCGCATCACCTCCATACTCCCGGAACGCCTTGACCCACTTCAATTCGCATACCGTCGCAACCGGTCCACATCAGACGCCATTTCCCTGGCCCTACACTCATCCCTAGAGCATCTCGAAAACAAGGACTCCTACATCAGACTCTTATTTATTGACTACAGCTCCGCCTTCAACACCATAATCCCAGCCAAGCTCATATCAAAGCTCCAAAACCTAGGACTTGGCTCTCCACTCTGCAACTGGATCCTTGACTTTCTGACCAACAGACCACAGTCAGTAAGAATGAACACCAACACCTCCTCCACAATAGTCCTCAACACCGGTGCCCCGCAAGGCTGCGTACTTAGCCCCCTACTCTACTCCCTGTACACACACAACTGCATGGCAAAACTTGGTTCCAACTCCATCTACAAGTTTGCTGACGATACGACCATAGTGGGCCGGATCTCGAACAACGACGAGTCTGAATACAGGAGGGAGATAAAGAACTTAGTGGAGTGGTGCAACGACAACAATCTCTCCCTTAATGCCAGCAAAACTAAAGAGCTGGTCATCGACTTCAGGAAGCATAGTACTGTACACACCCCTGTCAGCATCAACGGAGCCGAGGTAGAGATGGTGAGCAGTTTCAAATTCCTAGGGGGGCACATCACCAAAAATCTATCCTGGTCCACTCATGTCGACGCTATCACCAAGAAAGCACAACAGCGCCTTTACTTCCTCAGGAAACTAAGGAAATTTGGCATGTCCACATTAACTCTTACCAACTTTTACAGATGCACTATAGAGAGCATCCTCTCGGGCTGCATCACAGCCTGGTATGGCAACTGCTCGGCCCAGGACCGCAAGGAACTTCAGAGAGTCGTGAATACCGCCCAGTCCATCACACGAACCTGCCTCCCATCCATTGATTCCATCTACACCTCCCGCTGCCGGGGGAAAGCAGGCAGCATAATCAAGGATCCCTCCCACCCGGCTTACTCACTTTTCCAACTTCTTCCATCGGGCAGGAGATTCAAAGTCTGAGAACACGGACGAACAGACTCAAAAACAGCTTCTTCCCCACTGTCACCAGACTCCTAAATGACCCTTTTATGGACTGTCCTCATTAACACTACACCCTGTCTGCTTCATCCGATGCCAATGCTTATGTAGTTACATTGTATATCTTGTGTTGCCCTATTATGTATTCTCATGTATTTTCTTGAATTCTGTTCAATTCCCTTTTCTTCCCATGTACTGAATAATCTGTTGAGTTGCTTGCAGAAAAATACTTTTCACTGTACCTCGGTACACGTGACAATAAACAAATCCAATCCAATCTAAATGGCCGACCCCATATCCTGAGACTGTGGCCCCTGGTTCTAGATTCTCCAACCTGGGAAAACATCCTCCCTGCATCTAGTCTGTCCAGCCCTGTTTGAATTTTATACGTTTCAATCTCATTTCCTCTCATCCTCCTAAAGCCGAGTGAATAGAGGCCCAATCGAATCAATCTCTCCTCATAGGACAGTCCCGCCGACCTCAGTATCAGCCTGGTGAACCTCCGCTGCACCCTCTTGATGTCAAGTATATCCTTTCCTAGGTTGGGGGACAAAAACTGCACACAATACTGTGGTCTCACTGCTGTAAGTCATCCCTACTTCTGAACTCAAACCCTCTTGCAATGAAGGCCAACACACCATTTGCCTTCCTAATTGCTTGCTGCACCTGCCTCTCCACTTACATTGACTGGTGGACAAGGACACCAACATTACATTTAACATTCAGCAGATCTGCTTGGCTGGGCAGGAAAAGACTTCCAGAGTTGTCACTGTATTATTGCCTGAGGTGAGAGCAAGTTTGCATTTGCTAAGCCTGGGCACTGGTGTCATGAATGTGTTTATTTTCAAGGCTGTTGTGCTCGAGGGTAACATTCTCACTTCTGACTCCAAAGGCCATGAGTTCAAATTTCCCTCCAGAGGCTTGAAGACAAAGATCTCGGTTGGCGCTCTGGCACAGGACTGAAGGAGTGCTGCACTGTCGGGGGGTGTCATCATTCAGATGAGGTGTTAAACTGAAGTCCCAGCCACCCCACCGGGGGTGGGGGGAGGGGAGGGGAGGGGGGGGGGTTGCTCGAGATCCCATGGCCACTATTTCAAAGAAGAGCACAGGGAGTTATTCCTGATGTCCTGGTCAATATTTATCCTTTAACCAACATCACCGACCAGATTATCTGCTTGTTACCCATTGTTGTTTGTGGGAGCTTGCTGTGCAAAAACTTGGCTTCCGCATTTCCGACCTTATGGCAGTATTTCATTGGCTGTAAAGCACTTGGAGATGGCCGGCAATGGTGAAGGGTGCTACGCAAATGAAAGTTCTTTCTGTCCTTGTTGGTGCAAAGCCTGGGAAACCAGGTAAACGGAAAGGTATTTATTTCTGATGCTCACCAGTGAACAGAGTGGCCAACTCCCCGAGAGACCCCCACATGGGGTCTGTACAGGGTTGGGGGGCTGGGGTAGTGGTTCTGTCGGAGCTCTGAGAGCTGGCGAGAGGGTGCCAAAGCTGTGAGCGGTCACAAAAGGATTGGGGGGGGGGGCGAGAATGCGAGATGGGAACGAGAGCAAGTATGGCCATGTGCGGAATTTAGAGGCCCACATTACAGGATGAACAGCGTCCTGGCTCCACGTAGTCTGGGACAGGGGATAGTGGACTCAAATATGGGGCGAGCCCATGAAGTAAGGGACTGTTGATTTCCCTGTCAGCCAATGGAGCCAACACATTTCACATGACACTGGGGACGGTGAACCAGTGATTGTTTATGACAGATCATCATGGTGCTACCTTAGCCCTGAATGCCTCTCTCTCTCCCTCTCTCTCTAGTTTCCGCTCCACACCATGAGGCTCACCTCCTCTGCGCTTGACTCCCTTTCCAATTAGGCATCTTTTCAGTGAGTCCAGAAACCTCACCAGCAAGTGAAGGGGAGCTGAACTTTCTGTGCTTCAATATGGAGTTGAATCATGTCAAATGAATATATAGATTAATAGGTAACACCCCATAATCCCTTTTAAAGATAACGTCCTGGCAAAGAATGGGAAAATGCTGATGTAATTTCTTGTGTAAATTTGTTATTTACAGCTTACAATTAAACATGTTTAGATAAACATATGAGACTTCAAAATCAGTAACATTGATTGAATGGAATGTATTTGTTGGTTTTATTTTTTAGATTTTGTGCTTGTTATAACACATTTCAATTACTGTAAAGCCCGTTGTAACATTTAGAAACTATCAAAATGACTATTTAAAACTACAAAAAAACACTCCATATAAGCATAGAACTAACACAGCACATGAGCCATTCGGCCCATCTTGACCACGCCGACCCAAAGACACCCAGGTGTCCTTTCTAATCCCATCTTCCTGCACATAGCCCATAGGGGCTGTTTAGCACACTAGGCTAAATCACTGGCTTTGAAAGCAAACCAAGGCAGGTCAGCAGCATGGTTCAATTCCCATACCAGCCTCCCCAAACAGGTGGCGACTTGGGGCTTTTCCAGTAACTTCATTGAAGCCTACTTGTGACAATAAGTGATTTTCATTTCATTTCATAGCCCTGCAGTTACAGCGTTTGAGGTGCAGGTCCAGGTATGTTTTATACAAATTTAGGGTCTCTACCACCACCTCAGGCAGTGAATTCCAGATTCTCACTACCCTCTGCGTAAAAAAGATTTTCCTCACATGGCCTCTAATCCTTCTGCCACTTAGCTGGAATCTATGACTTTCTGCCAAGGGAAAACGGTTCCTCTTGTCTACTCTATCTTTACCCCTCACAATTTTGCACACCTCAATTATGTCACCCTCCTCAGACTTCTCTGTTCCAATGAAAACAACCCCAACGTCTCCAATCTCTCCTCGTTGCTACAGTTTTCCAGCCCCGACAACATTCTGGTAAATCTTCGAGGTCCATGTCATCTCCTGGTTTGGTTTTGATCACCTGAGGGAGGGATTTGGAAAAGCATTTATTTCTCTAATGGCACTGGGTTCTTACTCTGGTTGTGGCCTCTCCCAGCGAATGACACGGCTGTGGTGAAACCAGACTGGTGGCTACTTAGCCATGATGCGCCAGCCATTGAAGGATGAACAGGTTGAATTTGCTGATAAGAGACACATGTTAATAATAATAGTAATAATAATAAGCTTTATTAGTGACACAAGTAGGCTTACATCAACACATCAATGAAGTTACTGTGAAAATCTTCTAGTTGCCAAACTACGGTGCCTGTAAGGGTACACAGAGGGAGAATTCAGAATGTCCAATTCACCTAACAGCATGTCTTTTGGGACTTGTGGGAGGAAACCGGAGCGCCCAGGGGAAACCCACACAGACATGGGGAGAATGTGCAGACTCTGCACAGACAGTGACCCAAGCCAGGAATCAAACCTGGGACCCTGGCATTGTAAAGCAACAGTGCAAACCACTGTGCTACCATGCTGCCCAATAGCAAGGAAAGGCAGCACTCGCCTGGTGCCGAAACCTAGGATTAAGCCAAGGACCTTTAGATCTTCAGTCGAACACTCTCCCAACTGGGCCATTTCGGCTTGCCGAAGCTTTTCATCTTGCACTCATCATGACAAACAAAAGAATGCCAAATTTCAAACAATCATAGCAATTCATACTTCAGGAGGAAAGGTTGCTGATTGGTTGGCAAGTCACCTCCGTTGTCATGGAGCGAGCAAAGTGGACTATGGGCTCCCCTAGCTCCCGGGGAATTCAAAAAAGAAACAAGGCTTGCACATATTCCTTTTGTTTGTAGAAAACGGGTCCCTGTGTTCTAATGTATGTCACATCTAGCAAGTGTAAATGAGCCACACTACAAGCGTGGCTGATTACATTAAATTGGTTGTTAGTGTAGCTATTAGCATACTCAGGATTGTTCAGTTAAGTGCTGAATTAAGTGCTCAATCGCGGAATCACATTTAACAGTGGACATTTTGTTAATCGATTAGCTTCTTTCTCAATATTTCCGTATCTTTATTTCTGTTTTAAACAGGCTAATGAGACACCCAGGTTGTACGATTATGCTCGCCATGTTTTCCATGTATTTGACTGCCATACCTTAATTATACCCAATCGTCTGTCTGACCTTTCACTTGTTAGTTTAAAACGGTTGCCAGGGAACTGAATTTAATCCATCTGCATTCAGCTCAGACTTAAAAACAGTGTTCAGTTGTTCAATTATTCTACTTTTGTTAGTCTGGTAACTGATCTATGCTAACTGTGCTTGATTTGCTAGGTCTGGGTGATGACTCAGAGCTTGAGAAGCTACTAGAGGAAACTGGAACTGGGACAAGCAGGTAGCAGACATTTTGTGATAGCAGAGGTCTTTTAAAGAGCTGTGAATAACTTTGCACACTTGGAAACTAGTGTCACCTCTGCATTTCTCAGAGGCAAACAAAGTATACAACAAAGTGGTAAATACACACCGAATATGTCTTCTTCTCTCATTTTACTCAATCAGTGTTATGTCTGCTCACCTGAGGAGGAGACAGAGAGAAATGTCGGTGATTGTCAGCAATCTACAGCCCAACTCAAAGTCACTGGACTGATTGCTTTGTGTGACAGAGTTAATGTTCAAATCCCCATTCACTTGGACATCAGCATCAGGCAGATAGTCGGGAGCATTAACTGACAGGCATATGATCAGCTGTTGGTTGGAGTTTAGAATTAAATAAACAATGAGATAAACTGAGAGGCAAAGTTGCACTGTGGCTCAGTTAGCACTGCTGCCTTACAGCGCCTCACCAATGTCCTTTAGGGAAGGGAATCTGTCGTCCCTACCTGGTCTGACCTATATATGACTCCAGACCCTCAGCAATGTGGTTGACTCTTAAATGCCCTCAGGGGCCCAGCCTGCGATGCCCACATCCCATGTACATATTTTTTAAAAGGGACCCGGGTTTGATTCCGGCCTTGGGTCACTATCTGTGTGGAGTTTGCACATTCTCCCCATGTCTGTGTGGGTTTCCTCTCACAGTCCAGAGATGTGCAGGTTAGGTGGATTTGCAGGATTATGGGATAAGGGGAGTGAGCCTTGGTAGAGTGCTCTTTCAGAGGGTCAGTGTCGATTCATTGGGCTGAATGGCCCCCTTCTGCACTGTAGGGATTCTATGGATTCTATTGTCATTGACTTGGGATTGAAGACAATTTCACAAGCAGGAATCTGTGGATATCGGAACATAGGGAACATGGAATCTAGGAGCAGGAGTGGGCCATTTGGCCCTTCAAACCTACTATGATAGTTCATAAGATCATGGCTCACCTGCGCTCCGAAAGCTAGTGATTCCAAATAAACTAATTGGACTTTAAGCTGGTATTGTCAGACTTCTTACTGTGCCCACCCCAGTCCAACGCTGGCATCTCCACATCATGGTTTTATGGTTACACCTTGCCCAATTTGCTACTTGGCCTCAAGTGGGGTGCGCCTGGGCTAATGGGATTTAAATCTGGTTTGAAAGGGAACGTCAGCTTGCAACAGTTAGGGGGTCTAATCATCCATTTTGTGGTGGGTGCAGATTCACATTGCTGCTTTGCACATGGGTACATAGGCTGAAGGATTCCTGATCTGGTAGAGATTTACATCAACAACAATGGATTTGATAGAATTTACAATGATGGAGGAATATGACACAGCAGAGTGAAACAGATGGCTTCCAGAGATCCAGAACAAAGATGAAGTTTTGCAGATGCAGGATGGGAGCACAAGATACCTTAATGAGCAGAGGATCACCTTCTTAGACAGTCTCTCGGGATGGAATGTGGCTTGCTTCTATCCAGGTTCGATGGGTTCAGACATGGCTGATCCAATGCGTGATGTATGTACCAGAGTTAGTGGTTGCAGCAGAACATGTCAGCATTTAGGAATGACAGGAGGCAGGACAAGACTATTGGGTCAAACAGAGAACACAGGAACTTTGTAACCAATGATAACTCACTGAATGCACCAATAACTATTAATACTGGTAACACTCAAATTCCCCTCATGACCAACAGTAAGAACTCACTGATAGTCAACAGAGTTTGTTATAGTAGGTGTAATGCCCCATCATTATTCCTCTAACCAGTCATAATTCTATTAAAGCTAGCAGGGTAGGGGTTGAAAGTGAGGTCACAATGTATTTACAGCACACTGTGTCAGCACCAGGGCTGAATGGCCTCTTCCTGTGAATGGAAATGTCCCTTTACTGGGTCTGAGCCCAGGAAATGGGAAAGAATTGTGGGTGCTGTGCACAGTTTAGGATGATGTGCCCTGGGAGAAATACCCCAAACATTGTGTCTGTTGCCCTTTGAGTGACCTCTCAGCTTCACTCGGCTTGGACCCTTCTGGTGGGTGGACTGTCACTTGATGAACCGGTCCCATCTTGCAGTCGGTCCCTCTGTCTCCATTCCCTAGCTCACCACCAATCGCCCACCAGTAAAATCAGTCCTTCCCTATTCATCCTCCTTAAGTACCGTATGGGCAGTTCCACTCCCAGTCTCCCCCTGCTTCCCAGGAACAAAGGTTTAGGCGAAGCCCCTCTTTGCGAGATCGTTCCAGTCCCAGAGATGAGAACTCCAGTGCGATGGGCTTTTCACAGTACCTTCATTGCAGTGTGAATGTAAGCCTACTTGTGACACTAATAAAGATTATTATTATGAAATGAAAATCGCCTATTGTCACGCGTAGGCTTCAAATGAAGTTACTGTGAAAAGCCCCTAGTCGCCACATTCTGGCACCTGTTCGGGGAGGCTGTTATGGGAACCGAACCGTGCTGCTGGCCTGCTTTCAAATCCAGCGATTTAGCCCTGTGCTAAACATCCCCTCTATTATGTGCAGACGTGCAATGGGGTTTGTCTTCCTTTAGTACGAGGGGGAACTGTGCTGCAGCTTCCTACCCGAGGTCTCTTTCCCAACATCACAGCGACTGTTTTTGTCCTTGTCGGGAATTCTGAGGTAAAAGCTTGTTATCAAAGCTCCTCTCCAGAGCGAAGATGACATCATCCCTTAACATTGCATGATACTTCCTTGGGTGCAGTTCCGAACCTGAACTCCCTACTCTGTGAATTATAATGTGCACTTAAACCAAATGAAGGAATCAGGGAAAAGCTAGCTACAGAGAGCATTAATTATCTAAGTGGACCAATAAAGCATCTCTGGTATGCAGTTGTCCAAGGCGAGCTTTCAAGATTTGATTTATTCCCATAGAAAGTGCATGTGTGTGTTGCCAAGTGATGGGGATGTCCTGTGATTGAGAAGAATCAATGTCAAATTCTTTAATTATCAGAGACCTGACTTTCCACTGGTTTATTGATGCCTGTGTTAAAGGCATCATTGGCACCGCATGTTTATCATTCCTCAACTGTCCATCAGAACCAAAGGTTTCAGCATTTAATCTTTGCAGCTGACTTTGTGGCTGGTACAGCTTTGCACACAGGTGTACCCAGTACACCCTTTATGAAAATGAAATGAAAATCGCTTATTGTCACGAGTTGGCTTCACTGAAGTTACTGTGAAAAGCCCCTAGTCGCCACATTCCGGCGCCTGTCCGGGGAGGCTGGTACGGGAATCGAACCGTGCTGCTGGCCTGCTTGGTCTGCTTTAAAAGCCAGCGGTTTAGCCCAGTGTGCTAAACCAGCCCCTAAGAACAGATGTGGACCATTCGGCCCCTTCTGTGTGCTACTGATGTTACATTCATGGCTGATCTGTAACAATTTTCCAGGCTTGCTTCTGCATCATTTCATCCCCTTCCCCAGCAAAACATCTTCTGCGGGATTCTACGTCAACGCACCCATGCCCATGGGTTTCCTGATAGCATGGGATGCCCATAATAGGAAACCCCATTGGCTGGCTGCGTGAACAGAGAAACCCACTGCTGGCGGGGGCGTGCCACGCTGAAAAACAGAGCTGGTAAGACCGAGAATCCTGCCCCTTATCTTTCTCACTTTTGACATTTTAAGGCCCCCCCCCCCCCCCCCCCCCCCCCCCCCCCCCCCCCCGCTCCCCAACCTCCCCAAACTCCCCAACCTCCCCAATCTCAATTGCTGGTTTGGGAGAGAGTTTCAGATTTCCACTCCCCTGTGTGTGAGGAAGTGCTTCCAGTTGCTCTAATTTTCATGTTCATAAAATCAAAGAATCTCTACAGTGCAGAAGGAGGCCATTCGGCCCATCGGGTATACACCAGCCCTTGACACAACACCCAACATCAGCCCACAACTCCACCCGATCAATATAACCCAGCAACCCCACCTAATTCTTGGACACTAGGGGGTAATTTATCATGGCCAATCCACCTAACCTGCACATCTTTGGACTGTGGGAGGAAACCAGAGCATCCGGAGGAAACCCACGCAGACACGGAGAGAATGTGCAGACTCCGCACAGACAGTGACCCAATCCGGGAATCGAACCTGGATCCCTGGAGCAGTGAAGCAAAAGTGCTAACCACTGTGCTACCTTAATGTTATGTTGCACTTGTTCTGGGCTCTTTCATCAAGGTAAATAATTTCTCTCCATCAAATCCCTTAATAAACTTTAACACTTCGAAACTAGATTGATTGTAAAAATAAGCAAAATACTGCCGGTGCTGCAAGCTGAAACGAGAACAGAGAATGCTGGGAAAACTCAACAGACCTGGCAGCATCTGTAAGGAGAGAGAAACAGAGTTAATATTTTGAGTCGTTTAGGTCTTCAGCAGAACTGAAGGGAGGAGAATATGTTTGAGCTACCACTACACTCATGGGTGCAATGGACAGAGGAATAGGGTCCACAGGGTAACCTGGCTGGCAAAGTGTGAGGTAGGTAGCCTCATTAAAGTATTTAAATGAGCCATCAGCCTCTTAGTTGCAGGTTGATGGGGCATGTGCACTGCCCTGTGCTCACCACCCACCTAGTCCTGGGACTGGACAATTTTGAGATGGTTTGAAATTCTCACATTATTTCATCTCATCCAACACAAACCTAGTGGCCTGGGAATTAAACATCGCCATGTCTCAGCACCCTCAGCTGCAGCTGGATTCATTAGCAGGCTCTGGAAGGGAGAAGATAATCTTTTGATGTAGAAACAGTTTTGCACCTGGCCTACCATTTACCATAAGCAGATGGGGTTTTGGAACAATCTCCCCTGAGAGAAAGACGTGCGCTTATATCATACCTTTCACAAGCTCTGGATATCTCAAAACGCTTTGAACAGACAATCATAGATAGAATTTACAGTGCAGAAGGAGGCTATTCGGCCCATCGAGTCTGCACCGGCTCTTGGAAAGAGCACCCTACCCAAGGTCAACACCTCCCCCTATCCCAATAACCCAGTAACCCCACCCAACACTAAGGGCAATTTTGGACACTCAGGGCAATTTTTCATGGCCAATCCACCTAACCTGCACATCTTTGGACTGTGGGAGGAAACCGGAGCACCCGGAGGAAACCCACGCACACACGGGGAGGATGTGCAGACTCCGCACAGACAGTGATCCAAGCCGGAATTGAACCTGGGACCCTGGAGCTGTGAAGCCATTGTGCTATCCACAATGCTACCGTGCTGCCCACAATGGAGTACTTTCAAATTGCAACAGCCAATTTATACATAGCAAGATCGCACAAATAGCGTGACAAGATAATCACAGGGAAATATTATCCGGGGTACCAGGGGAACTGCTCCATCTTCTGCAAAAATAGTGGCAGAGGATCTTTCCCAGCCAGCTGAGAGGTCTCTTTGTTTATTACCTCATTTGATAGCCAGCACCTCCAACAATGCAGCACTCCTTCAGCAGTAGGGCCCATGGTATTCCTACAGTGCAGAAGGAGGTCATTCAGCCCATCGAGTCTACGCCAACCCTCCGAAAGAGAACCCTATCTCCCTCACCCTCACCCTATCCCTGTAGCCCCACCTAACCTACACAACATTGGACACTAAGGGGCAATTTAGCACGGCCAATCCACCTCACCTGCACACCTTTGGACTGTGGGAAGAAACCGGAGGAAACCCACTACTAACCGGGGAGAGTGTGCAAACTCCACACAGACAGTTACCCGAGGCTGGAATGGAACTCGGGTCCCTGGCACTGTGAGGCAGCAGTGGCACTGTGCCACCATGCTGCCCCAGACGAGGTTTGGATCTCCAGTCATTAGAGTGGGCCATGACCTTCTGACTCAGAGGCAAATTCGTTCCAACTGAGTCGCGGCTTGCTCACTGACTAACACTTGCCTCGCTACAGCTTGGCTGTGGAGTGATTGGTGGAGATCAAATGGCATTTAAACAAGCAGCAATTTGTTCAGAAAATTCCTTCCTTAATCCAAACAGCAGTCTCTTTGTTTTAAATAGTTCAGACACAACGATACCAAGGGACGTACGAGAAAGTGGGACAAAGTGCTGTCCAAGACGTATCTTATTGAAACGTTCTTGCTGTCATATTTATTATCGTGGGGCAGCACGGTGTCGCAGTGGTTAGCACTGCTACCTCACGGTGCCAAGGACCTGAGTTCAATCCCAACCCTGGGTCACTGTCCGTGTGGAGTTTGCTCATTCTCCCAGTGTCTGTGTGGGTCTCACCCCCACAACCCGAAGATGTGCAGAATAGATGAATTGGCCACGCTAAATTGCCCCTTAATTGGAAAAAAATGAATCGGGTACTCTAAAATTAAGAGAAAAAAATCTATTTATTATTGTGAATGTAGGAAATTGAGGAACTCAGGGGCAGGAGGAGGTCGTATGGCCCTTTGAGCCTGTTCCACCAGTCAGGAAGATCATGGCTGATCTGATTGCCGTCTCAACTCTATTTTCCTGTCTGTTAGAACATAGAACATAAAAAAATACAGCACAGAACAGGCCCTTCAGCCCACCATGTTGTGCCGAACTTTTGTCCTAGATTAAGAAGAAATTAATCTACACCCCATCATTCTACCGTAATCCATGTACCTATCCAATAGTCGCTTGTAGATCCCTAATGTTTCCGACTCAACTACTTCCACAGGCAGTGCATTCCATGCCCCCACTACTCTCTGGGTAAAGAACCTACCTCGGACATTCCCCCCCCCCTTTTTTCTTCCACTATTCACCTTAAATTTATGTCCCCTTGTAATGGTTTGTTCCACCCGGGGAAAAAGTCTCTGTCTACTCTATTCCCCTGATCATCTTATAAACCTCTATCAAGTCTCCCCTCATCCTTCTCCGTTCTAATGAGAAAAGGCCTAGCACCCTCAACCTTTCCTCGTAAAACCTACTCTCCATTCCAGGCAACATCCTGGTAAATCTCCTTTGCACCTTTTCCAAAGCTTCCACATCCTTCCTAAAATGAGGCGACCAGTACTGCACACAGTACTCCAAATAACCCTTGACTTCCATAAGAACTAAGAGCAGGAGTAGGCTAATCATCCCCTTGAGCCCACTCTGCCATTCAATACGATCATGACTGATCTCCTCCCAGCCTTAACTCCAGTTTCCTGTCTGCTCCTCATAACCTTTCATCCCGCTACTGATTAAAAACCTATCTATCGGGGCAGCCCGGTGGCACAGTGGTTAGCATTGCTGCCTGCAGCACTGAGGACCCGGGTTCGAATCCCAGCCCTGGGTCACTGTCCGTGTGGAGTTTGCACATTCTCCCCATGTCTGCGTGGGTTTCACCCCCACAACCCAAAGATGTGCAGGGTAGGTGGATTGGCCATGCTAAATTGCCCCTTAATTGGAAAAAATAATTGGGTACTCTAAATTTATTTTTAAGAAAGAGAAAAAAAAACCTATCTATCTCCTCCTTAAATTTGTTTAGTTTTCCAGCGTCCACTGCATTTTGGGGTAGAGAATTCCCCAGATCCACACACGGATCTGTGATGCCGTGACAGGCAAGTGGTCCATAAAATTTAGGGTTGCAACCACCTCACCGGTCATGGGGGTTGACATGGGGCCGGTCGATAAAGGCAATCGGCTCAGTGCGTCGGCATTCGCTATCTGGGTCCCTGGTTTGTGCTCCAGAGAATACTCGTAGGCAGCGAGCAACAAAGCCCAGCGCTGGATCCGTGCGGAAACAATGGGCGGTATTGGCTTATCCTCTCTGAAAAGTCCCAGCAGAGGCTTATGATCACTCACGATAGTGAAGTGGCGGCCATACACATACTGGTGGAAGCGTTTCACCGCAAAGACCACTGCCAGGCCCTCCTTCTCGATCTGCGCGTACTTATTTTCCACTACAGTCAATTTGCAGGAAGCAAAAGCTATCTGTGAGTGGACCCAGACGGAGCCAGTCCTGTCAAAGGTTCGGCACATAGTCCTGTATAGTGGGCAGCATAGACAGTTCCCAGGCGAGTTGCGGGCATTTTCCTCCAAGCTGTCCGAATTCAGCGTGGAAGACGGCATCCTCTTGTGGGGGACGCGTGTGGTTGTCCCGGAAAAAGGACAGGAGCTGATACTGAGCGACTTGCACAATGGGCATCTGGGTGTGACCAAAATGAAAATGTTTGCCCGGAGTTATGTCTGGTGGCCAGGCCTCGACACCGACATTGAGAAGGTGGCCCAAAACTGCTCCATTTGCCAGGAGCATCAGAAGCTTCCGCCGGCCACGCCCCTACATCACTGGGAATGACCAGGGCGGCCTTGGGCGTGCTTGCATGCGGATTTCGCCGTCCCTTTTCGAGGATCCATGTTCCTGCTATTAATCGATGCCCAGTCTAAATGGCTAGAGGTGCATAAGATGGGAGGCACAATGTCCTGCGCAACAAATGAGAAGATGCGTTTGTCTTTCAGTACGCATGGCCTCCCCGAGGTGCTGGTCACGGACAATGGAATTCCATTGACAAGTGAGGAGTTTGCGAGGTTCATGAGGATGAACGGCATACACCATATCAGCACCGCTCCATATCACCCGGCTTCCAATGGGTTGGCGGAGCGCGCAGTGCAGACATTCAAATGAGGCCTAAAGAAGCAGTCTTCCAGGTCTATGGACACGAGACTGGCTCGTTTTTTGTTTTCATGCAGGACCACTCCACATGAGGCGACTGGAATAGCTCCCGCGGATCTCCTAATGGGCCAGAGACTTCGTACCCGCTTTAGCTTGGTTTTCCCGGACATTGGTGCAGAAGTACGCCGCACTTAAGAACGGCAGGGACATGGCGTTTCTCGGCATCGGCCGATTCGGCAGTTTGCGCCTGGTGACACAGTGTTCGTTTGGAATTTTGCTGGTGGTGCCTAGTGGGTCCCTGGTGTTATCTTTCGCCAAACGGGCCCTATCTCTTACCAGGTGCAAGCCCAGGGTCGTCTCCAGCGCAAGCATGTAGACCACGTACAGTTCAGAAGACCATTTCTTCCAAAGATTCCCCGCCACCAAAACTCACTTCTACAGCCACACAGACCAGACACAGTGGAGAGTATTCCTCACAATTTCCCTCTGGTGCCGCACTCAAATCCTGCGCAGGTCGTTGCAGAACCGCGTGGAGATAGGGACGCCGAGGTGACGGAGGCAATGGACTCCGACTCTGAGATGGAGACATGGGACGCCTCAGAGGGGGAGTCTTCGAGCCCACAGGCCGTGGATGTACAACCGTTACGCCGTTCATCATGGAAGCGTCGTTTTCCGTCTCGTTAAACACCGCACGATCCAGCGCTTTTTGCAAATGGTGTCCAGCCTGCGGCAAAACTAGTCCAGGGTTTTCGGTGGATTCCTTGGACTTTGTGGGGGGGAGGGATGTTATAACCTGCCTGCTTACCACTGGCTGGGGACTAATGGCACTCCCACAATCCTTAGGGAGTGTGAGCTTCCCCAATGATGGGGGGGGGGGGGGGGGGGGGGGGGGACGGAGAAATCATTAACAGGTCCGTGCATAACAGGTCCCTGGCTAGCATGTAACCAGCTAGAGAGGAGTGAGCTAATCCTGATTGGAGAAGGGAGGGGGTGATGGAGGCTGACTTCATGGTTCACATGTAAATCAACCACCTGATGATTAAACACACCTAGCGATAGATGAGCCTCGATCCCAGCCCTCAGTCACTGTCCGTGTGGAGTTTGCACATTCTTCCCGTGTCTGCGTGGGTCTCACCTCCACAACCCAAAGATGTGCAGGGTAGGTGGATTGGCCACACTAAATTGCCCCTTAATTGGGAAAAAAAATAATTGTGTACTCTAAATGTATTTCAAAAAAAGAAGAAAAAAGCAATTGATGAGCCACAGCATGACCTCATGGGCTTTCTGTCAAAATAGTAGGGATTTGTCTGATCCAGGATCAGAAAACTTGTTCTGAGAAAACAGTAGAAAGTGAGGCTGTCATCCATCAAGATCAGCAACCGCTCACCCCTCGCATCCCCCCTTCTGCAGACCCCAGCCCCATCACCAATACCCCACCCAGTCCATCCATCTATTCAATCCGCTCACACCTGTGAAGGGCCATATATCTTGGGAAGCACAGTGGCGCAGTGGGTTAGCACTGCTGCCTCACGGCGCCGAGGTCCCAGGTCTGATCCCGGCTCTGGGTCACTGTCCGTGTGGGGTTTTCTCATTCTCCCAGTATTTGCGTGGGTTTCCCCCCCCCTCTGGGGCAGGTTCCGCTGCTGCAGCTTCCTCCTCTCTGAGCAGCTCCTGCTTGTACAGCTGCAGGGTATTCCCCAGACTGCGGCGACTAGCAGGAAGGCCACCATTGCTGGTTGTATTCCAATATCCATTGTCTGCAGAGGGTAAAGGCCGACATGCTACATGGTGGCCTCGGTTGGCACTGCGGGCTCTGCACCCGCATGCCCCCCCGAACTCCACACCCCTGGCTCCGTCAATGCCCGGCACCGTGAGGGTCTCTGGCCCTGGCACCCATCCCTGATGCTAGGGGTACTGTTGGTTGGTGCTGCCCTTGTCAGCGGTACGGTTCACGGCCCCCCTCCTGCGTACCCATAGGGGCTACAGCGGGTGTTGCCCTTGAGTGGGCCGCCTGATGCCCCACTGGTGGGTGGTCGCCGGTTAGTTGTTGGAAGGTGTGGTGGAGGGTGGGGTGTGGGGATGGGAGCTGGGGTGTGGGGGTGGGGGTGCCCATAGGGTCAGTGTCACTGTAGAACCAGGGGCCAAGGTGGGTGATCAGTGAGGTGCGCAGCAAGATGGCTGCCTTGCAGGCCACAGCAATGGAGGTCTGTGCCTGGGCACCGTCCCAGTCCCGTGGGCGTCACCACGGCCACTCAGCCCATTCCCCCGTCACCGCCATTACATCATTCGGTCATGGCAGGCCCTCCACCCCAGCCAGTGCGACCAGTGTCTGGCCCGGCAACCCGCAATTACGCCTCTCTGTGTCCTACCCCACCTCTCTCCCTCAGCCATGATGCAGGTTTCACGATTTTTAACAGCACAACTGAACCGCGCCATTGGTGTCGAATCGCGGAGCCCCCTTAGAATACCTGGTCGGGCCTGCGAATTACATATAAACGGTGTTCACTGTATACTCAGTGTAACTCACAGTCTTCTCCTTGTCCTCTGTGTCTTCTTCAGAATACCTTGGGCTGGATTCTCCGTTGTCGGGATTCTCCGCTGCGCTGGCAACGCACCCATGCTTGGGGATTTCCCGACGGCGTGAAGCAGCCCACAATGGAAAACCCCAATGGCCGGCTGGCAGGACAGAGAATCTGACCGCCGGCGGTGGCGTGCCACACCAGCAAGGTGGTAGCGAGAATCCCACCCCTTAACTCTGTGTCCTCTGATTACTGACCCTCCTGGCGGTGGAAGTGTTTTCTGTCTGTCCAATCTGTGAGAATCCCTCACGGTTTTGAACAACATGATGAAATCTCCTCTTAACCTTCTCTGCATTGAAACAAGAAAAGGAAGACTTGCATTTATTTAGCGCCTGTCATGGCCACTGGTCGTCACAATCACCTTCCAGCCAGTAAAGTACTTTAGCGTAGGTACAGTTGCAATGCGGGTGAAACGCAGCAGCCAATTTGCGCACAGCAAGCTCCCACAAACACCAATATGATCGCGACCAGACAATTTATTTTGTGTGATGTTGATCGAGGATTGGCTGGGGATACCAGGGAGACTTTCCCTGCTCCCCCTCAAAATAGGGATTTTCCCCTCCACTTGAGGCAGGAAAATGTCTCAACCAAAAGATGCCACCTCGGGCAAGGCAGCTCTCCCTCAGTCCTGCGCTGGAGTGAAAGCTGTTACAATCCCAATTGATGTTATAACTGGACGGGTAGATCCCACAATGGAACCCTGGCCCAAAAGACTGTAACTTTTACTTTTCTTTCTAAACCATTGAGGAACAGGGTCTCAGGACCTCCAATTTGTTTTAACAACAAGGAAAACAAATCCATTAAACATGAAAGATTGGATTATAATGCAATATTCCTTAGTTTAACAATTACACACAGATTTTAAGATTAGCAGGGATTGCAAAGTACATCTTAAACTACAATGGTCTCATTGACACACAAAGTGCCTTTTAAGCACACAGGTTGGCTGTGGTCAAATATAAGCACTCTGCTCTGAACTCAGGTCAGTGGATACTTCTCAGAATCCCCCCAGATGATTGTCACATGAGAGTTTCCAAACTCTATTCCCAAAAACAAATTTAAAATGCTTTCCCTTAGTGGTTTGGATTCCAAAATCCAGACTAGGTTTTCAAAATGACACTTTTAAGCAAAGCTTCCGCTCCACCTTTAACAGGAAACCAGTCCAGGATTGTACACCAACCTCTTTAGGATTTCCTTGTCTTGACTGCTGCACAAACTGCCCACAATTGCTTTAACTCTCGATTCCCAGACTGTATTAAAATGACATCAAATATTTCATCTACCTCTGAAGTCTGCTGTCCCACTTTAAATCTAAATGCTGTGATTATCTCTTTCACTCAGAACATTTTGTTTACTCTTCCTTGAATTCTTCTGAACAATACCTTGGTCTCTGTTCTCTTAACTCCAGGCTTCTTAGTCACTCTCGTCCCAATTCCCTGGCTATCTGGACTGCAACTTGTACTTTAGGATGCCTGTCTCTTCACAGCTCCCATCCTGTCCAGTCTTTCTTGTGGCAGAGCTGGGAGATGGGGAACTGCCCACAAATTCAGCTAAAACTAAAACTTAAAAGCGTCTCTACCTTACCCAGTTGCAAAGCAGCACCATATACCTCTGTTGGCCTATATATTTACTCTTCCCGCCATAACCCTCTCAACAGCGACACAGTTGGAACTTAACCAACCGCCGCACATACAAACACCTTTGTCCAGCATGAATCTAAGTGTAGGTTTCACCCTTCCAGGCACAGAAACATTAAATTAAACCCACTTAAAATTATGCCTTGTTTCTAATGTTTACCAATACAGATATAAATCTCTTAAAATGATCTTTGTTCCCCGAACACAGCTTTGATTTTTGCGTTCAAATCTAGGGTGGGACTTGAACCCCAAACCCTCTGAGAGAGAGAATGGAAAAGGTGGGAGTGCAGCCAACTGATGCCGAGAACAATCTCTGGTTCTCCATCTCTCCGAATAATTGAAGAGCTGCAAACCTGGTAATATTCCAATAATGAAAGACAATAGCACAAGGACCGAAGGTTTTAATGTGGAAAGATTCTGGTTGAGCTCAAGCTGATTTGAAGCAATCTAGAAGTTGCCAGTTCACTGTATAAGTAACTCCACGGGACTCCTACTGCAGAAAGCAATCAGCCTATTAACATACACACCAGTATCCTGCAGCTAGCATGTGAGGAGTAGGAAACGCATGCTGGGTTAAATAGCCTGTGCAAACAGTCACGCCATCAGGATATTTTTTAATAATATATTAAGCGGGTAACACTTCCCCTCACACTATGGATAATACAGGGGTAGGTGGATAGAATGAGCATTGGAGGCTGGCTGCCAGGAAGCCTTTAATTATTGATGTGCCCTGAAGTCCGGCATCCCACAGATGTTGGGAGCAGTTTGTGCTGCTGTTCTTACCAAAGGTAAATCTGATCTTTTCCTGCTGCTGTGAAAAAAGCAGGAGTTTTGTTAATCCCCAGTGCTTTCTCCTATTTATCGCTGATTCCTATACTCATGCAAAAGCTGTCACAAAACCGCCCAGAAGGCTTATGCTCGCTCGGTGGGCTCATATTGTGACAAACGGGGGGTCTGTTCCATAGAATCCCTATTGCACAGAAGGAGGCCATTCAGCGCATCGAGTCTGCATCGACCCACTGTAAGAGCATGCTACCTAGGCTCACTCCCCCGCCCCATCCCCATAACCCCACCTAACCTAGGCTCACTCCCCGGCCCATTCCCATAACCCCACCTAACCTGCACGTCTTTGCACTGTGGGAGGAAACCGGAGCTCCCGGAAGAAACCCATGCGGACAGGATGAGAATGTACAAACTCCACACAGCCAGCCACCCAAGGCTGGAATCAAACTCGGGTCCCAGGTGCTGTGAGGCAGCAGTGTTAACCACTATGTCGCTGTGTTTTTACATCTCCCCTGTCCCAGCCCCACACTCAGGGCACAACCTGGCCCTCAAACCGGTACAGGAGTCAGTTAACGCATCACAACTTGTTCAACTTAGAGTTTGCTGCCATTCGGCCCGACTAGCCCATGCTGGTGTTTCTGCTCCATGTGAGAAACGTCATGCAACCCAATCAACAAATTCTTATTTCTCTCTTATGTGCTTAAACAGCTTCTCCTCCTCCTTCAGGTACGTTGGTGACAATGAACTTACATTGGATTGGTCCATTATTATGTACGGCAAAGTAATGCAGTGATAGCAATATAGACAGCACCCATTGTCTCCTGCAGTGTGGCTGACGAGGAATCGCTCCCACTCTTACCGCCTTCCATCAGACATGTTGTAGGATTCACAGACTGATAATCAACCTGTTTGCTCACAATATGGACACATCTTCTTTGGCCATCAAGTCCTGAAGTGGTACTCTAACCTGTAGCTTCTGGTTCAGAGGTCAGGATGCTACAGGCAGGTGAGATGTAGAATAATGCTTCCTGACCTGTCAATCACAAGTCAACACCACCCAATCTCTTTACAAGCGCAGGAACACATTAATGGCTGTCATCTTCAGATGACCTTACAGGACTCTTCCTGTTCCATTTTGCTTGCGATTTGTCATTGTGAATGAGCTGGTCACCAACTTTGCTAATCTTTGAATCCTGTCTGAATTTACTTGATGTAGACATGGAACTAGTTGTGGATGTGAGTGCTCCATAGTGCAGAATGGTGTTGAGTGATAGCGATATAGACAGCACCCATTGTTAAACAGACTGCAGAATGACAGCTCAGCAGATATACAACTCCTTAGACTCCCAGAGTCATAACGGCAAAGAGGGAGGCCATTTGGTACATCGGGCCCATGCTCACTGTCCGCCAATCCAGTCTGTCTCATTCCCCCACAATCTTTCCGTAGCTCAGTGAGTTTATTTCCCTCAAATCTCCATCAGCTCCCTTTTGAAATCATTCATTGCCTCTGCTTCCATCACGATCTTGGGCAGCGGGTTCCTGGCCATTACC
The DNA here is from genome assembly GCF_902713615.1 of Scyliorhinus canicula. Classification (NCBI taxonomy): domain Eukaryota; kingdom Metazoa; phylum Chordata; class Chondrichthyes; order Carcharhiniformes; family Scyliorhinidae; genus Scyliorhinus; species Scyliorhinus canicula. The sequence continues at coordinate 151,123,255 of NC_052147.1, forward strand.
ATTTGCTGTGTAAAAGAAGTTCTTCCTAACACCGCTTCCCCTTAAACTCATGCCCAAAACTTTAAATGAAATAAACTTTAAACTTTAAATGTCCCCATTCTCCCCACTCAACCTTGTCCTGTCAGCCAATGAAAACAGCTTTTCTTTGTCAACCTTTATCTAAACCTCTCCTAATCTTGTCCACCTCGGTCAAATCTACCCCCACCCTCCTTCGCTCACAAGGAGAACAACTCCAGATTCACCGGCGCTAACCACGGAACTAAAATCCCCGTGCCCCTGGAGCCATTCTGGTAAACCTCCCTCCACTTCTTCTCAAGTACCCTCATATCCCCCCTAAAGTGTGGTGACCAGAAAGGGTCTCAGCAAAACTTTATAAAGATTCAGCATAACTTCCCTGCTTTTTTATTCAATACCTCTATTTATAAAGCGTTTTAGAACTGGCCCATTTAGTCTGTACGGCCTCTCCCTTTTCCTTTTGCCAAAATGCATCACCTTACACTTCTCTGTCTTAAGTTCCATTTGGCTCTCACCTTCCCATTCTGTGAGCCAACCTATGCCCGATTACAGGCGATTGGTATCATCCACACTGGTTGCCATACCTCCAAGTTTTGTATTGTCAGCAAATTTTGAAATTTTACTCTGTATTCCAATATCCAAATCATTTCTGTATATCAAGAAAAGCAGCTTCTATGCACAACTTGGGTGAAGAAAGCTAAAACACACTATATTGACTGTAGCATAAAGAATGAGAGGATATCTCAGTAAATTGGTGCATATCGAGCATGATACCAACTTGCACAGACTATGCTTTCAACATGTCATTGATGCAATCTACCGGCCATGGTAGATTCCCCAATGGAAGCCATGTGGGCTGTAGATCCTAGGTGTATCCTCCCGCGGGCTTCCTGTCAGCCATGGTGCCTCCTGGGATCTACCCAAGTCCCGCCAGGTGTCAGAATCAGGAACCTATCCACAATTGGCATTACCAAGCCATGCACGAGGCCTACTAACCAGGTATCTATCGGCCGACAAGATTCAGTGAGCGCAGGGGTATTTGTGCGAGTTAGGATGTAGGCAGCAGAGTTTTGGGCAACTGCAGGGTTTACAGAGGGTAGAATGTGGAAGGATGGGCTGGAGTGCACTGGAATAATGAATTCTCGAAGTAACAAAGCAATGGTGTGTGATGCATGCTCAGGTAAGATCAACTTTCTCTGCTGTGTTGGGCAGCACGGTGGAGCAGTGGTTAGCATTGCTGCCTCACGGCGCCGAGGTCCCAGGTTCGATCCTGGCTCTGGGTCTGTGTTGAGTTTGCACATACACCCCGTGTTTGCGTGGGTTTCGCCCCCACAACCAAAAGATGTGCAGGGTAGGTGGATTGGTCGCATTAAATTGTCCCTTATTTGGAAAAAATGAATTGGGTGCACTAAATTTATTTTTTAAGACTTTCTCTGCTGTGGTTGATATGAAAAGGAGGGAGCAGATTGCTTTTGGATGCTGCACCATCCAACCTCCCTCATAACCCCTCTAAGAACCATAACATTCCCAGGTGACAATGTGATGATATGCAGAAGCAATCATGTAAATATTGATGTAAATGACCTCCAACCAGCAGGTGGCAGTGTAAATCTACCATGTGCCTCTACCTCGACGAGCTGGGAAATAGTCATGTTAGTGGATAGTCATACTTGCAGTATCTCCAGGATAATTTATCATAATTAGTAGTTTGTAATATATTTCTCATAGTTATCTGAACCACGCATTTATTTTATAATAAAACATCTTAACTAGTCTAGAACTAGAAGTTCTATTGTGCCTCATTCCTACCGGCCAAGCACCAGAACGTAACTGTGCCTTTGTTGTTCACTCTCTTACTTCTGAGTCACAAGATTGTGGGTTCAAGACCCACTCCAGAGACTTGAGCACAAAAAACCAGGCTGCCACTGTCCCTTTGGATGAAACATTAAACTGAGATCTCGGGGGTACGATTTGAGACAGTTGCTTACCATAACACTTCATGGCAAATATTACAATTGAACTAATCTCATATTTTAAAAATTATGAATAAAATCCATTTTTGTTTATTTGAAGGCTGGCAAGCTAAATAATCAATTCTCACCACTTCTGAAAATAATTTGTTTTTCTTTGATGAAGAGTTACAGTTTTGGGATGAATGGAACCATGTTTATCTGATGATCTCTTGTGAGTGCTTTCACCTCTGAGGCATCTTAAACACGCTGGAATATTTTATCTCCAGGCCCTTATTTTCTGGATTTATCACTGGGGATCTTGCTGTTGCCAGTTAATCATCTAAAGGGCTTGCGTACTACGCACAATCAATACTGAATGTTAATGGTCCTTCGACAATGTAGCAATGCATTGCTTAGTAAGTTTAAAATGCACCTGCGAGTGTATTATACTTAATAATAATGAGGGTTCTTGTAAGGACATGGTGTTGATATTTTGCCGCTTTTTTTCAAAGGATACGAAGTATTCATATTAATCAAAGAGAGATGTTAAACCTCACTTCTGCCATGTCTTAAATTACAGTGTAGCTTCAGATATGAATGATTCATCTCAGCCTCCAGCTCAGGACTCCCATCAGAAGAGGTCTTTAGTTTAATGCGCCTTTCTCTGTTAACTCCTCCAGCCCTACAACCCTCCAAGATCTCTGTGCTCTTCAAATTCAGGCCTCTTCTGCCTCACGGCGCCGAGGTCCCAGGTTCGATCCCGGTTCTGGGTCACTGTTCATGTGGAGTTTGCACATTCTCCCCGTGTTTGTGTGGGTTTCGCCCCCACAACCCAAAGATGTGCAGGATAGGTGGATTGAACACGCTAAATTGCCCCTTAATTGGAAAAAATGAATTGGGTACAGTAAATTTATTTTTAAAAATTCAGGCCTCTTGATCATCCCAAAATCACCATCCCTTCATCACTGGCAGCCACCTTAAAATTCCAAGCTCTTACCAAGCATTTAGTCACCAATCCTAATGTCGCCTTGTGCAGTTCGGTGTCAAATTTTGTCTGCTAACCTCTGAAGCGGCTAGGGACAGCTTTTGCAGAAGGTGCTCTGTAATTGCCAGTGTTGTTGTCATTGCAATACCAGTTGATCCACCAGGTGGAGTGCTCATCAGTCTGGCATAAAGTTTAATTTTGGTTTCTCCGGGTGCTGCAGTATTCACTGAAGCGTTGGGCTGGGCTTTTCCCTATTCACTGTTAGTTTTCTGTTTGAAAATTTAGAGCACCCAATTTTATTTTCCAATTAAGGGGCAACTTAGCATGGCCAATCCACCTAACCTGCACATTTTTGGGTTGGGTGAGGTCCACACAGACACGGGCAGAACGTGCAAACCCCACACGGACAGTGACCCAGAGCTGGGATTGAACTCGGGTCCTCAGCGCCATGAGACAGCAGTACTAACCACTCTGCCACAATGTCGCCCTATTCACTGTTAGTTTTTATGGTCTGTCCAACATTAGTACTCCATGATGTATATTTTATCTGGGACTGTAAGGCTGTAAGGCTGCACACTGCGCTTCAATCAGAGAGGGAGAAATGGATGGATCAGGAGGAGGTCGTTCAGTCTTGAAGCTATTCCACCATTCAACTTGGTCAATGGTGGCTGATCTCTATTTTAACTCCATTTCAGCTTGGAAATGTTGAGTAACTAATGAACAATGAAGTATTAATGGATGTTTCAGTGCCAGCAAGTCCTCAACTTGATACAGATCTGAGCTGTGCTGAGGGGTCAGGAAGTACCCTGGGCTCACATTCCGCCCATGTTCGAGAGCAGCAAGATCCCTCAGGCACCTCAGCTGAAGTGTTTGCTGGAGGTCGCAAACCTAGAAACCTGTTGTGATAACCCACACGAGACTCACGAGGACTACCCGATTGATCTCCCCTTGGGGCTTGTGGAATATGAGCTCTCTTGCTGAGGGGCAGACGCCTAACAGTGGGGCTCATTGGACCCACCAATAAAAACTAGCTAGGAAGGGAACCGGCATCTTCGGATGGACCCGGCTGGGACTGGTTGTACTTAACACAGCTGTGCGGAATAAACCTTTCTGTTTTGAATCCTTCACGGGACTCCTGTACTTGTAATACTTGTCATCAAGGTTTGTGTGCACTCACCTTGTCAGAGTGATGAAGATCATTGAACCTGTTCCAACACTGGGTCCAGTTCGTCCACACCACACTGTTTCTGCTGACTGTGTCAACCATCTCTGGCTATGCCTGTTCGACCTGCAAGGCCTCCCATTCCTCCACTTTCTAGTGAGAGGGCTCACCCTCCCGTCCCTCACAGTCCAAAAGAAAAAGACCTCAAGGTCATTGAAGCGAGGGGCAACCCTCCCATGGGTTCCAGATCTCTGCACCTCCTCCTGTTGCCTTCCTTCATCCTAATGGCTGCCTCAGTAACAGCTGCCGTGACACCTTGGAAACTGGGCCTCATCTCAGCCTGGAAACTGTGCCGACTCCAGACTCACAATCTTTCAAATGGTTTCCTGATGGAGAAAGTTCCAGCTCGATGATGAAACAGCTATTAAGCAGAGAGAGCGAACAGAGTGGAGATGATAAAACAGGAAGGACAGCAGAGTTCTGGGTGTCTTCAGTGTCAGAGCGAAGTTGATCGCTAGTCCCCTGAAGGTGTCGCCAATGAGAAAAAGGAGAGGACTGTGGATAGATCAGAGAACCACTGAACAGTGGTTCTGCTCCAGCGCCAAAGGAGGCCATTCGGCCCATCGTGTTTGCACCAGCCCTCCAAATGAGCAATTTGTCTCATGCTTGGGGTGCTCCCGAGGTTATAATTGAATAATAAGCTGAGCAATAGGGAGGTGTTGGAGAAGATGATGTGTCAGAGGCTGCAGACAGATTGAGATGGCGTTGATCAGGCACCATGTTGACCAGTATAGAAGTTATTATTTGTGGCTTTAATTAGGGTCACTTCAGCACCATGGCAGGGTAGAATCCTCAATGTAGAGATTCAAACAGGGAGTCACGGGAAAGATGGGCACAGGTTTGGGGTGCAATAACACATTCAGGGAGGTTGGAGGATGAAGTGAGGTAGCTTGCAAGCGACAGAGGGGTGAAGGGTTAGATTTGAAAGAGAGTACCAGCGTTCCCTGAATGTCACACAGGGGTGCCGCTGTGTAGAAATCAGAATTTACCACACGGGGAACTTACAGGCCATATACAGCCAACATTCCCTTCAAGATGAGCAGTCAGGCATTAATCTTAAAGGGACAGCGAATAGCAAAGACAAATTAGAGTGAATGTTGGTGATGGTGGGAGTTTTGAAAGTGGAGGAAAACCATTTATACCAGCAGGAAGGCCAGGAAGTAAAGTTGGGCGGTCAGTAGAAAGAAGGGAAAAAAGCCGGGAATGAATTTTTTTAACTGAATCGCAGATTTGTTACAGCACAGAAGGAGGCCACCTGGCCCATTGTGTCTGTACAAACTTTCTGAATAATTAATAAATTAATTAATAATATTTATTATCACAAGTAGGCTTACATTTACACTGCAATGAAGTTACTGTGAAAATCCCCTAGTCGCCACATTCTGGTGCCTGTTCGGGTACACAGAGGGACAATTCAGAATGTCCAAATTACCTAACAGCATGTCTTTGGGGACTTGTGGGAGGAAACTGGAGCACTTGGAGGAAACCCACACAGACATAGGGAGAACGTGCAGACTCCGCACAGGCAGTGACCCAAGCTGGGAATCGAACCTGGGACCCTGGCGCTGTGAAGCCATAGTGCTAAGCACTAAGCTACTGTGCTGCCCAATACGCAATGCACCAAGTGTTATCCACCACTTCCTTCACATAACCCTGCACAATCTTCCTTTACAGATACCAATCCAATTCTTTTTGAAAGCCTCAAGTGAATCTGTCTCCACCACACTCTCAGACAGTACATTGCAGATCTTAACCACTCGCTGTGTGAATCTGTCTCCACCACACTCACAGAGAGTGCATTCCAGATCCTAACCACTCGCTGTGTGAATCTGTCTCCACCACACTCACAGACAGTACATTCCAGATCCTAACCACTCACTGTGTGAATCTGTCCCCACAACACTCACAGACAGTACATTCCAGATTCTAACCACTCACTGTGTGAATCTGTCTCCACCACACTCACAGACAGTACATTCCAGATCCTAACCACTCACTGTGTGAATCTGTCCCCACCACACTCACAGACAGTACATTCCAGATCCTAACCACTCGCTGTGTGAATCTGTCTCCACCATACTCTCAGACAGTACATTCCAGATCCGAACCATTCGCTGTGTGAATCTGTCCCCACCACACTCACAGACAGTACATTCCAGATCCTAACCACTCGCTGTGTGAATCTGTCTCCACCACACTCACAGACAGTACATTCCAGATCCTAACCACTCACTGTGAATCTGTCTCCACCACACTCTCAGACAGTACATTCCAGGCCCTAACCACTCGCTGTGTAAATCTGTCTCCACCACACTCACAGACAGTACATTCCAGATCCTAACCACTCGCTGTGTGAATCTGTCTCCACCACACTCTCAGACAGTACATTCCAGATCCTAAACACTCGCCGTGTGAATCTGCCTCCACCACACTCTCAGACAGTACATTCCAGATCCTAACCACTCGCTGTGTGAATCTGTCTCCACCACACACAGACAGTACATTCCTGATCCTAACCACTCACTGTGTGAATCTGCCTCCACCACACTCACAGACAGTACATTCCAGATCCTAACCATTGCTGGGTGAAAAGGTTTTTCCTCTTGTCTCCATGCTTGTTTGCCAATGACCTTAAATCTATGCCCTCTTCATTCTCAACCCTTTGATGAGCGGGTACAGTGTTTCCTTATCTACCTGTGGTGAGAGTGACATAGTGATATTGTCACTGGACTGATGATTCAGAGACCCAGAGTAATACTCTGGGGACCCTGATTCTCAAATAAATAATTGCAGGGTAGTTAATACTGCTGCCTCAAGGTGCCGAGGACCCAGGTTTGATCCTGGCCCAAAGTCACTGTCTGTGTGGAGTTTTCACATTCTCCCTGTGTCTACATGGGTTGCACCCCCACAACCCAAAGGTGTGCAGGGTAGGAGGATTTGCCATGCTAAATTGCCCCTTAATTGGAAAAAAATGTTAATGCCTAATGGTGACCATGAACCCATTGTCGATGATCGTAAAATGGAACAGTTGGTTCACTAATATCCTTCAGGGAAGGAAATCTGCCGTCCTCACCCTCTGTCTGGCCTATGTGTGACTCCAGATTCACAGCAATGCGGTTAGTTATTAAATGCCCTCTGAAATGGTGCAGCAAGCCACTCAGTTGTATCAAACGAATACAAAGTCTATAAAAAGGAAGAAAAGCAGCAGGACAGACCCAGCAGTGTTGGTGGCACTGTGATGTACAGTTGGGAGGGAGTCCTTACCATTGACTCTCATGGTGCCCAGGAAATCTTATAGCACCAGGCAAAGCATGAAACCTCCTGCTGATTACCACTTCCCGTCAGCTGATGAATCAGTACTCCTCCATGTTGAACACCACTTGGAGGAAGCACTTAGGGCGGCAAGGGTTGAGAATGTACTCTCTATGGGTCTCTTCAATGTCCGAGAGTCTGAGAGTGGCTCGGTAGCACCACTACTGACTGAGTTGACTAAGTCCTAAAGGACTTAACTGCTGGACTGGGTCTGTGACAGGTAGTGAGGGAACCAACAAGAGGGAAAAACAGACTAGACATCATCTTCACCAATCTGCCTGCCACAGGTGCATCTGTCCATGACAGTATCGGTATAAGTGACCACCTCACAGTACTTTATTTGTTTGAGGGACGTGGGCATCGCTGGCTGGGCCAGCATTTATTGCCCATCCCTAATTGCCCTTGAGGGGGCAGTTAAGAGTCAACCACATTTCTGTGGGTCTGGAGTCACATGTAGGCCAGACCAGGTGAGGACGGCAGATTTCCTTCCCTAAAGAACATTAGTGAACCAGATGGATTTTTATGACAATCGGCAATATCTGGAGATGATGTCCAATCTTCACAATGAGGACTCCCTCCATCACGTTGTGTGGCACTACCACCGTGCTGAATGGGATAGGCTTGAACAGATCTAGCAACTCAAGACTGGGCATCCATGAGATGCTGTGGGCCATCAGCAGCAGCAGAATTGTACTCAGCCACAATCTGTAACCTTATGGCCTGGCATTTCCCCCACTCTACCATTAACACCAAGCCAGGGGATCAATCCTGGTTTAATGAAGAGTGTAGGAGAGCATGCTAGGGGCAACACCAGGTATACCAAAAAATGAGGTGTCAATCTGGTGAAGCTACAACACAGGACTACTTGTGCGCCAAACACCAAAAGCAGCAAGTAATAGACAGAGCTAAGCGATTCCACAACAAACGCATCAGACCCAAGCTCTGCAGTCCTACCACATCCAGCCGTGAATGGTGGTAGACAATTTAACAACTCACTGGAGGAGGAGGCTCCACAAATATCCCCATCCTCAATGATGTAGAAGCCTACCACAGATGTGCAAAAGACAAAGCTGAGGCATTCGCAACAACCTTCAGCCAGAAGTGCTGAGTGGATGATCTATCTCGGTCTGCTCCGGGGGCCCCAGTATCACAGGTGTGAGTCTTCGGCCAATACGATTCACTCTACGTGATATCAAGAAATGGCTGAAGACACTGGATAAGGGCCCTGACAATTTTCCAGCAATAGTACTGAAGATTTGTGCTCCAGAACTTGCCGTACCTCTAGCCAAGCTGTTCCAGTACAGCTACAACACTGGCATCTACCCGGCAATGTGGAAAGTTGCCCAGGTGTGTCCTGTACATAAGAAACAGGACTATTTCCAACTCAGCCAATTACTGCCCAATTAGTCTATTCTCCATCATCAGCAAAATGATGGAAGGAGTCATCAACAGTGCTATCAAGCGGCATTTACTCAGCAATAAGCTGCTTACTGACACCCAGTTTGGGTTCTGCCAGGGTCACTCAGCTGCTGGCCACATTACAGCCTTCGTTCAAACATGGACAAAAGAGCTGAACTCTATGAGGTGAGAGTAATTGCCCTTGACATCAAGGGCGGCATAGTAGCACAGTGGTTAACATTGCTGCTTCCCAGGGCAGCACGGTGGTGCAGTGGTTAGCCCAGCTGCCTCACTGCGTCGAGGTCCCAGGTTCGATCCCGGCTCTGGGTCACTGTCCATGTGGAGTTTGTACATTCTCCCCATGTTTGCGTGGGTTTCACCCACACAACCCAAAGATGTGCAGGGTAGGTGGATTGAGTATGCTAAATTGCCCCTTAATTGGAAAAAAATAATTGGGTGCTCTAATTTTTTTTTAATGGGCAGTGCTGCCAACGCTTCCCAGCAAAAGAGATGGAGAACTATCGGGAGTGGATAACAAAGTCAGGACCCAATTATGGGTCCATATTCCCTTGGCACACGTCTACCCTCGTTAATGAAAAAGAGAGGAAAAACTCTTCAATTTAAATAAGAAGCATCCCAACCACAAGGGTGGGCAACAGGATATCAACTAAACTGCAGGACGCAGCCCAAGGCCCTGTGCTCAGAAGAATCCTCTAAGGCTGTCCCTAATAATTGCTTTCGAGAAGGGACATCCCAAGTTCCAGGCGGACAGCAGGATCCCAACCGCAGCCTACCCCAACACACAAAAATCAGCAACCCTAGGACCTCTGGCACACCCCAAAACCTATATCCCTGTACCTCCTCAGCCACACCCAGGGCAGCGGGCGTCCCCATTACTGCTGAAAAGAAAAGATTATGCCAGCCCCAACCGGATTACCAAAGAGAAGACAAATTGTTTAGTCACCCAATAATTGGGTTCCCTGGGGGCAGGGGAGTGGGGTACTCCCTCATGCCTGGTACCATATAGGGAACCCACCCCCATGGACCAATGAACCAAACCAGGATTTATAGCAGTACAGCAACACTTCCCTACTTTTATACTCTATTCCTTTACCTTAAAGGCCAAAATCCCATTTGCCTTCCTCATTACAGTGCATAAGGAGGCTACTCAGCCCATCGAGTCTGTACTTATCATCCAAAAGGGCACCCCACCGAGGCCTATTCCCCATCGCCAGCCCCACAACTTCACCGAACCTGCACATCTTTGATGGGCTCGACAAGGCTTCTGTTCTGTTCTGTTCTTTCGCGTGGCCTCATTCCGTTGTGTGTCAGTGACTTGCAAGTTGGACCAGCTGCTGATCACCTGGAGGACCCTTGAGGACCACCCTGAGAAAGCCTCGGCCACCGGGGCATGAGCAGGTTGGTGAGAGTACAGGATGTGTACGGGGGGGGGGGGGGGGGGGGGGGGGGGGGCAGCTTGTGAAGGCACAACAAACCCCCGACCATTACCATCTAGAAGGACAAGGGCAGCAGATACCTGGGAACACCACCACCTGGAGGTTCCCCTCCAAGTCAGTCACCATCCTGACCTGGAAATATATCGGCTGTTCCTTCACTGCCGCTGAGTCAGAATCCTGGAACTCCCTCCCTAACAGCACCCTGGGTGTACCTACACGTCATGGACTGCATTGGTTCAAGAAGGCGGCTCACCACCACCTTGTCAAAGGCAATTAGTAACAGGCAATAAATGCTAGCCTAGCCAGTGATGCCAACATCCCAAGAATGAATAATTATTTTTAAATGTTGCCTCACCTATAGAGTTTTTTTGGAAGATGCCAAGGATATCACGTAGGGTCACCCTGCGCTCACCCAAAGGAGACTCAGATGTTGGATGACACCAGATAGTAGAATGGCAATGGGATAGTGATGATAGGTTAAGCCTTGGGTCAAACTACCAGAGAGTAGGGAAATGAATGGGTATGTAGTGAAAAGGAGAGGAAGGGACAGGAGTGAAGAAAGTTACGCTAAAACTTCATGGGCGGGATTCTCAATCAGCTGACACTGAAATAGCCAAAATCATGGCTGGTGCCGGGATCATGCCAAATTGCAATTCTCCGGTGCCTCGATAGCTGCGCCAATGCATTCCACTCCACATGTACAGTGTACGCCATTGGCATATCATCAGCGGGCCAGTATTCTCCGGGGCCTCTGCCTCTATCAGTGAGAATTCCCGATAGCGAGGTTCACTTGTGCTTTCAAAAATCGTGAAGCCGGCGGGGGGAGGGGGGGGGGGCTTCTGCCAGGGTTGGGGGGAGTAGCGGGGGAAGGGGGGGTGGCCAGGATGTAGGCTGTGGGGTCGGGGTGGACAGGCATGGAACACCGACTTCCCACGAGTGGAGAGCTTATATGCTCTGCAGCTTGTCAGCCTATCAAGTGTCAATCCTGACCACAGTGAATCCGACACTGTTATCCATTGGAATCGATTGTGTTCCACGTGGCACCAGTGCTAGCCCCTCAACGTGCTGAATCTGTACAGGTGTAGCGCCAGTTTTGCTTTCGTGGATCTCCACGAAACCTGCCCCGGCAGTTGCAGGAACAGATAATTGGACCGCATAAATCACTGCTTAGTCCCTGCTGGAATATTGTCCCCAATTCTGGACATCATACCTGAGGAAGGATACCAAGGCCTTGGAGAAAGAGAGAGTGGAAGAGGTTTAATGGAATAGTGTCAGGAATGGGGGGCATCAGTTACATGGAAAGATTAGAGAAGGTGGGGTTGTTCTCCTCTGAGCAGAGAAGATTAAGAGGAGACTTAATTTGGGCTTTCAGAATTATATGGACAATGATTGAGTGGATAAGAAGAGCCTGAATCCACTGGCAGGAAGGCCAGTAACCAAAGGTCACAGATTTAATGTCATAGACAGTAAAGACAGGGTGGAGGCGGTATGGTTTTCAACAGTAGTTTGTGATCCAAAATGCGCTGCCTGAAAGGGCGATGGGAGCAGGTTGAATCGGAGCTTCCAAAAGGGGAATCCGATAAACAGATATGAAGGAACGATTTGTCAAATGGAAGGGTGACTAATTAGATAGCTCTTTCAGAGAGCCAGCACAGGATTAATGGGCTGAATGGCCCTCCTTCACGCTGCATCACTCTGCACTCAGGACCCAAGAAAAGTAGAGAAGAGCAGGGGCTGGGACGAAAGGAAGTGAGTAGGTGTAATTGGCCTCTGAAGCCGGGTGTCAGTCCAATATGCACTGACAAATGGACACCGAGCGAATTTGTGTTATATAAGCATAACAGAAATTAGGACAGACTTTGTAATCAATGGCCTCCACACGAGGAACAACCAGTGACGTCAGTGGCTGCTTTTAGGGTATTGATCACAATGATTGATTAAGGCAGGGTTAACTGCAAAGGTCAGCTCCAGTTATTGGAGCCTCTGCCCATGTTATTGTGTGCCATAAAGACAGCATAGAAATGAGAAGCTATAAAACCAATGAGTCAGGCTTTTCTGGGCAGGTTGTATTGTAAAGTGTGCCGTTTGCCAGGAGCTTGTGGTCTGCTGATTTTGTTTATTAGCAGAGCGAGTCAGGCTTTCACTGACAGCAAGAAGAAATCTCTCCCATTGCATATTGACGTACATAATGCTCGAGGCACAGCTTGCACATCAATTAATCGTGGGGGATGTGCTTCGGGAGGAGGGGATAAGAAAAATCTCTCCCCCCCCCCCCCCCATATTTTCAGGCACCGATTCGTACACCCCTCTGAGCAATGCTCCCATTGTGCACCCTCACAAACACAGCAATGTGATTGTGTCCACTGCTGGCTATAGCTGAGGCAATTGGAATATTTTACACTTGCTCTCTGAAGGGCTTTCAGAGCCATGAACGAAATGGTCGGATTGTCTCGAACAGTTCAAGCTCTGTTCTACAATCTGGGTAGTTTAGGCCCTGCTCCAAATTTCCACCAGGGTAAGAAGCCAGGTTGTTGGCTCAATGTAAATTGGAATCTCATCATTAAACCATTCTTCATACAGTACACCCGGATTATTCCTGGGTCACTGACTCGAGGTCTCTGGCCCTCCAACTAACCAGGGAAATTTTTGTGTCTGTAATTCTCACACACTCGGTTTCCTGTCTCAATATCGATGGGAGTTTTATCGACGTGAGTTTATTTGTCCACAAATCCGAGCACAAAATCCAGGTTGCCACTTCAATGCAGCACAGAGAGAGTGCTGCACTGCCAGAGGATTGTGATTCAGATGGGGTGTCAAACTGAGGTCCTGCCTGCTGTCTGATCTGGGTGGAAAAGATCCCCATGGCTCTATTTTGAAAAAGATCAAGAGCTGGAGTTTCTTTTCCCAATGGGAGTGCGAATCGGGCCACGCGTCGGTGAACTTAATTTTTTAATTGGATAAGCGAGATTCCTCTGTCTTCCCTACCCCATACTATTTTCCTAAGACCTGTTCGCTGATCAGGAAGGCCTTGGTTGCAAAATTCACATGTAGCTCTTCCAAGGTTGGGATCCACAATTGTGAGGGCCACAGGTAAATTGCATTTCTTCCCGTGTACAATTTTCATGCACGACAGAAAGGTCATGACTGGGGGAAACCAGCTGAGGAGTTGGGAACATTCTGAAAGGCAAAGGTAAAATGTTTTGACACCTTCAAATGTCATTATTAGGTGCTGTATTGTGATGTAGATGTGTTTTCAATGCAGAAACTAATCACAGGGGTCTGTTCCACAAAGGTAAGTTGACCCTTCCACTGAACAACAGTGTGCAAGTGCTGTCATGCATTTCAGTACTTTTTTTCATTGGAGACAGTAAAGACAGGGTGGAGGCGGTATGGTTTTCAACAGTAGTGTGTGATCCAAAATGCGCTGCCTGAGGATCTCAATTTGGCGTCAAACCAGCACCTACCCCGATTTTAGAGTCAGAGACTATTCTCCATCCAATTGCGTTTCGCGATTTCGGCGTCGGCCGACAGTGAATCCCACCCAGGATCTCTGTATCTCTTTCTTTCCAATGATTGACAAGCCCTCTGCTTTGAAACTGAAATAAACCACCATTCTGTTCTGTCAATTTTAGGCAATATAGCTGTGAGCTTTTGAATGACAGCTGCAGCCATTATGAATGCTTGGTTGGGTTTCAAAGCTGCTTTGGCTCAGTAGGTGGTCTATTGATCCAAGAATGACTAACAAACATAATAGGGACTTAAAGGATTACATTTTTGAATAAGTTTCTTTTCTTTCCAGAATCAATAACAGTGGCCACAATTCACCCAGAAAATTCTGAGCGTGGTCTCCAGCGGGAAACACAATGCGATTCCCATTGGGTGGGTTGGCCTAATCCAAATCGCAATCCACACACACTTAGAAATGGTTTTGGAGCCAGTACTAATGTGCACTGAAAATGTGGAGTGTGGGAACCAAAGCTGCCAGCAAATCCCCTAACTGATGGGACGCCCACAGTGACCCCCTAACTAAAGGGACCCCTGCCTTGAAGCTAGAGAGCAGTCCAGACAGGGGCACGTCTCATAGAGGGCTCTGACTGACAGCTTCCATAAAATAGCTGCGAACCTTGCTTCATTCATAGTTTTCATGGATGAGTAACTCTACATGCTGTAACCACAATGTTTATCGACATCAACCACATCAATGAGAGATAAGTGCTTTCCAATCACCTCCCTATACTCTTGAATGATTTTGAAGTGGTCAGCTGGAAATTGGCAAGACTTAATTATGTTTGAAGTGGTCCAGGAGCTGTCAATCAAAGCTTAATGTTTATAAACATGGAGGTTAGAGCACTTCAGGGATACTCAACTGTGAAGAGAGATGAATGGAACAATGCTGATAACTCTATTTGTGTGGAAGCTGTCAATCACAACCTCATAAAATCAATATCAAAGAGAAATGAATCAATGGCTGGCAGCTCAAAGATCTGAGGGAGTTTAAACCCAACTGACTGGTTTTCTCTTTCCAGGAATTGACAGGTGCTGCTTTCTCTGTCTGAGCCAACAGGTGTATTGCCCAGTTGAGTGGTAAAGCAGTGATTCTTTTCACTGCTTCTACCTGGACTGGTCTCTAGCCTCCAGACAGGGGTCCCTTTTCTGGGGGGTATCCTGACAGGGGTCTCTTTGTTGGGGGCTTCCAGACTGGGGTCTCTCTTCTGCGGGGCTTCCTGACTGAGCTCTTTATTTAGGGGGTGTCTGGAGGGTCCCTTTATTTAAAGGGTCTCTGGAGAGTTCCTTTGTTGAGGGGGTCTCCAGGTGGGTCCCTTTATTTAGGGACTGTGGGGGTTCCTTTATTTAGGGGTATCTGGAGGGTCTCTTTATTTAGGGGGTGTCTGGAGGGTCCCTTTATTTAAAGGGTCTCTGGAGAGTTCCTTTGTTGAGGGGGTTTCCAGGTGAGTCCCTTTATTTAGGGACTGTGGGAGTTCCTTTATTTAGGGGGTGTGGGGGTCCCTTTATTTAGGAGGTGTCTGGAGGGTCCCTTTATTTAGGGGTTGTGGGGGTTCCTTTATTTAGGGGGTGTCTGGAGGGTCCCTTTATTTAGGGGTTGTGGGGGTTCCTTTATTTAGGGACTGTGGGGGGTTCCTTTATTTAGGGGGTGTCTGGAGGGTCTCTTTATTTAGGGGGTGTCTGGAGGGTCTCTTTATTTAGGAGCTCTGGGGGTCCCTTTATTTAGGGGTGTCTGGAGGGTCCCTTTATTTAGGGGTTGTGGGGGTTCCTTTATTTAGGGGGTGTCTGGAGGGTCCCTTTATTTAGGGGTTGTGGGGGTTCCTTTATTTAGGGGGTGTCTGGAGGGTCCCTTTATTTAGGGGTTGTGGGGGTTCCTTTATTTAGGGACTGTGGGGGTCCCTTTATTTAGGGGTATCTGGAGGGTCCCTTTATTTAGGGGTGTCTGGAGGGTCCCTTTATTAGGGGTATCTGGAGAGGCTCTTTATTTAGGGGGTGTCTGGAGGGTCTCTTTATTTAGGGGGTGTGGGGGTCCCTTTATTTAGGGGTGTCTGGAGGGTCCCTTTATTTAGGAGCTGTGGGGGTCCCTTTATTTAGGGGTGTCTGGAGGGTCCCTTTATTTAGGGGTTGTGGGGGTTCCTTTATTTAGGACGTGTCTGGAGGGTCCCTTTATTTAGGGGTTGTGGGGGTTCCTTTATTTAGGGGGTGTCTGGAGGGTCCCTTTATTAGGGGTTGTGGGGGTTCCTTTATTTAGGGGCTGTGGGGGTCCCTTTATTTAGGGACTGTGGGGGTCCCTTTATTTAGGGGTATCTGGAGGGTCCCTTTATTTAGGGGTGTCTGGAGGGTCCCTTTATTTAGGGGTATCTGGAGAGTCTCTTTATTTAGGGGGTGTCTGGAGGGTCCCTTTATTTAGGGGTCTCTGGGTGGCTCCCTTTAGTTAGAGATTATTCAGAGGTTAGAGTTACCTCCCTTTACTCAGATGGTTCCTGAGGGTCTCTTTATTTAGGGGATCTATAAGGGGGTCCCTTTATCCCTTTATTCTGGAGGACTCTGAGGGGTCCCTATATTTAAGTCATCTTTGGGGGGGTTCTTTTATTTAGGGAGTCCCTGTGGGGGGGGGGATCTCTTTATTTAGGGGGTCTCTGGGGGTCTCTTTATTTTGGGGGTCTCTGGGGGTCTCTTTATTTAGGGAGTCTCTCTGGGTGGGTCCCTTTATTTAGGTGGTCTTTGGGAGGGGACTCTTTATTTTGGGGAACTCTCAGAGGGGGGGTCACTTTAATTACAGGGTCTCTCTAGGGGTTCCCTTAGAGAGTTACCCCCTTGGCCCACCATGGAATTTGCTGCCTCAGGGCCACGATTGTCAATAGCAGTAGTAATTCTCACCCAAATGTTTCCAACAGGTCTGGAGAACATGGTGCCCGGCCCTCTTAGTGAATGCAAATGGGCCTGAATGATCTGATGACGCAGAAATTGGGGCCGGCGCCGCTTTCGCAATGCTCCACGCCATGAAAAGCGGCGTACTCTGCGAGTACGCCGCACGCCGTATCCACGGCCTCCGTACATTGGCAGAGGCCTGCCCCCTGATGCTCTGCCCCTGACCAGCCGAGTTCCCAACGGCGTGGGTCACGGGTCTCACCCATCGGGAACACAGCGTGGTGGCTGCAGACTCAGTCCAGTGCTGCCACTGTCGGGGGAGGGCCGATCCGCGGGCAGGGGGAGACATATTCGGGGCTGGGGGCACTGTGATGGGGCACGCAAGCCGGCCGAAGCATGGCCGCTGCTGTGTGCATGCACGGCCAAGGGCCCGGCAATTCTCCAGGCCGCGCACCCCTGCCCTCCCACCCCACTCCCCCGAGCAGCGGAGCAGGTTTCACAGCGATTTTCCCCTCGTGAAACCCCACCATTTCCACGCTGATGTCGGGATGTAGTCTCCAGAACTGAGAATCCAGCCCCCCCATCAAGTTTAAGTTGGTTGTGGAGATAATAAAGGATCCATGTTCAAGAGAAGTAGGTTTATCATAGAATAGAATCATAGAATTTACAGTGCAGAAAAAGGCCATTTGGCCCATCGGGTCTGCACCAACCCTTGGAAAGAGCATCCCACTTAAGCCCACGTCTCCACCCTATCCCTATAACCCCGTAACCCCTCCTAACCTTTGTTGGACACTAAGGATAATTTATCATGGCCAATCCACCTAACCTGCACATCTTTGGACTGTGGGAGGAAACTGGAGCACCCGGAGGAAACCCACGCAGACACGGGAGAACGTGCAGACTCCGCACAGACAGTGACCCAAGCCGGGAATCGAACCTGGGACCCTGGAGCTGTGAAGCAACTGTGCTAACCACTGTGCTACCGCGCTGCCCTCTGAAGTGTTCAAAGTGTTCAGCTTCTTCTGAACCATTCCAAATTTGGCTGATGTGATTAATTTTCCAGTGTTACCATCCTATGAATATAGAAGTGTAGCTCAGATCTCTTCTTAGAGTCATCTAGTCTGGCAAGCCTGATGGATTCAGTTTCATTTTGGCCTGGCTGTTTGTTTGATCTATTTCTATACCATGACTCATTGCAGCTCTTAACACTGGCCCCAGCTTTACGCAGGCAAATTACACTTTCCCCTTTCCCGAGAAAGGGAAGAAGGAATTGAGTCACATTTCCAAAACGCCAATGACACCCATCTGAGTTTTGTATCTCCTTGGGTTACATTTCAGCACTGAATTCTCTCACGTAACCTAGAATCATAGAATTCCTACAGTGCAGAAGGAGGGCATTCGGCCCATCGAGTCTGCACCAACCTCTGAAAGAGCCCACTCCCCAGGCTCGCTTCCCCACCCTATCCCTTTAACTCCATAACCCCACCGACATGCACACTAAGGTAATTTAACATGTCCAATCCATCTAACCTGTACTGCTTTGCACTTCTCTGCCCCTCTGTCCATATTATCCATCAAATGCAAGCTTTCCCTGTCCAAATTGCAATACCCATCAGGCATGACTTAGCGATGAGAATATCAAATGATGAATGGTGCTGGATTTGCCTTTCTTTGTGAAAAGCAGCAGGCCATTCAACCCCTGGAGCCTGTCCCATTATTTAGTTAAGTCAGGGCTGACCTGATAATTAATGATAATTACCCATCTTGGTCCCATATTCCTAATATGTTTACTTATCAAACATTCATCAATCTCAGCTTTGAAATTCTCAATTGCAACTCGCTCTTCGAACAACCCCCCCCCCCCCCCCCCCCCCCCCCACCCTACCCAACCCTACCCAACCCTACCCAACCCCAGCTAGAAGAGCCTTTTTTTTGGGGGGGGCAGAGTTCAGAGGCGGGATTCTCCGATAATTGGCGCGATCGCCGGAACCCGGGGCCAAAAACAGGGTGGATCACTCCGGCGTCGGTCCCCCCGAAACAGCGCAAATACTCTGGACCAGAATGGGCTAGCAGCGGCGTGACACCATTGGCGACAGCGTCACCCGTCACGCGCCACGTGGCGTCACAGCACAAAAGACACCAGCCCCCCCCACCCCCCCCCAGAGAGCCGTCAAGATGGCCGCCCGCCACGCAGTGCCATGGGTCCTGGAGCGGGACATCGAGGCGCTCCTGAATGCAGTGGAGCAGAGGAGGGAGGCCCTGTACCCCAGACACGGACGCAGGGTCGCCCCATGCCTCAGCCGGCGCCTGTGGAGGGAGGTGGCAGAGGCTGTCACCGCTGTGGCTGTAACACCAAGGACAGGCACCCAGTGCCACAAGAAGATCAATGACCTGGTCAGGGCAGCCAGTGTGAGTACCCCCCCCCCCCCCCCCACCTCCGATGGGCGGCACAGCCCAAGGTGCAACTGACATGGCTGCACCCACCCATGGCAGCCTGCAGTGGGCAGGATGTTTGCACACCTCTGCCAAGATACACACAACCGCTGGCCTGCATGTATAGCTCTGCCTAACACTGTTGCCCTTATCCCTGCCACCCACCTGCCCCCCACAGGAGAAGCGCGCACACAACAACAGGGAGCGTGAGAAGATCTGAGGGGACAACCGCTCACCATTCATGAGGAGAGGGCCCTGGAACTCGCAGGCAGACCCGAGGACCGGGAGTTGCGGATGCAGAGATCGGGGGTGCACCACGAAGTGCCACCCCGCCATGGCCTGCACCCTTCTCCCCTTCTCCCATATCCCCCTTCCCCCATATCCCCCCCTTCCCCATCCCCCTTTCCCCATAATTCCCATATCCCCTTTCCCCCCATATCCCCCATATCTCCCTTCCCCATATCCCCCTTCCCCATACCCCCCATATCCCCCTTCCACCATATCCCCCATATCTCCCTTCCCCCATATCCCACTTCCCCCATATCCCCCATATCTCCATTCCCCATATCTCCCTTCCCCATATCCCCCATATCTCCCTTCCCCCATATCTCCCTTCCCCCATATCTCCCTTCCACCATATCCCCCTTCCCCCATATCCCCTTCCCCATATCTCCCTTCCCCCATATCCCCCTTCCCCATGTCCCCTTCCCCATATCCCCTTCCCCCAGATCCCCCTTCCCCCATATCCCCCATATCCCCATATCTCCCTTCCCCATATCCCCCTTCCCCATATCCCCCATATCCCCTTCCCCCATATCCCCTTTCCCCCATATCCCCCATATCTCCATTCCCCATATCCCCCTTCCCCATATCCCCTTCCCCATATCCCCCATATCTCCCTTCCCCCATATCCCCCTGTCCCCATATCCCCCTTCCCCCATATCCCCCTTCCCCCATATCCCCAAATCCCTCTTCCCCATATCCCCCTTCTCCCATATCCCCCATATCCCCCTTCCCCATATCTCCTTTCCCCCATATCCCCATATCTCCCTTCCCCATATCCCCCTTCCCCCATATCCCCCATATCCCTCTTCACCATATCCCCCATATCCCCATATCCCCCTTCCCCCATAGCCCCATATCCCCTTCCCCATATCCCCCATATCCCCATATCCCCCTTCCCCCATATCCCACCATATTCCCCTTTCCCCCATATCCCCATATCGCCCGTCCCCCATATCCCCC
>NC_052147.1:151143748-151271590 GCF_902713615.1 Scyliorhinus canicula
CTTTCAGAGCCATGAACGAAATGGTCGGATTGTCTCGAACAGTTCAAGCTCTGTTCTACAATCTGGGTAGTTTAGGCCCTGCTCCAAATTTCCACCAGGGTAAGAAGCCAGGTTGTTGGCTCAATGTAAGTTGGAATCTCATCATTAAACCATTCTTCATACAGTACACCCGGATTATTCCTGGGTCACTGACTCGAGGTCTCTGTCCCTCCAACTAACCAGGGAAATTTTTGTGTCTGTAATTCTCACACACTCGGTTTCCTGTCTCAATATCGATGGGAGTTTTATCGACGTGAGTTTATTTGTCCACAAATCCGAGCACAAAATCCAGGCTGCCACTTCAATGCAGCACAGAGAGAGTGCTGCACTGTCAGAGGATTGTGATTCAGATGGGGTGTCAAACTGAGATCCTGCCTGCTGTCTGATCTGGGTGGAAAAGATCCCCATGGCTCTATTTTGAAAAAGATCAAGAGCTGGAGTTTCTTTTCCCAATGGGAGTGCGAATCGGGCCACGCGTCGGTGAACTTAATTTTTTAATTGGATAAGCGAGATTCCTCTGTCTTCCCTACCCCATACTATTTTCCTAAGACCTGTTCGCTGATCAGGAAGGCCTTGGTTGCAAAATTCACATGTAGCTCTTCCAAGGTTGGGATCCACAATTGTGAGGGCCACAGGTAAATTGCATTTCTTCCCGTGTACAATTTTCATACACGACAGAAAGGTCATGACTGGGGGAAACCAGCTGAGGAGTTTGGGAACATTCTGAAAGGCAAAGGTAAAATGTTTTATTACCTTCAAATTTCATTATTAGGTGCTGTATTGTGATGTAGATGTGTTTTCAATGCAGAAACTAATCACAGGGGTCTGTTCCACAAAGGTAAGTTTGTGGAACAGAAGGGTCTTCCACTGAACAACCAGTGTGCAAGTGCTGTCATGCATTTCAGTACTTTTTTTTCATTGGAGACAGTAAAGACAGGGTGGAGGCGGTATGGTTTCAACAGTAGTGTGTGATCCAAAATGCGCTGCCTGAGGATCTCATTTTGGCGTCAAACCAGAACCTACCCCGATTTTAGAGTCAGAGACTATTCTCCATCCATTGCATTCGCGATTTCTGGCGTCGCCGACAGTGAATCCCACCCAGGATCTCTGTACCTCTTTCTTTCCAATGATTGACAAGCCCTCTGCTTTGAAACTGAAATAAAACACCATTCTGTTCTGTCAATTTTAGGCAATATAGCTGTGAGCTTTTGAATGACAGCTGCAGCCATTGTGAATGCTTGGTTGGGTTTCCAAAGCTGCTTTGGCTCAGTAGGTGGTCTATTGATCCAAGAATGACTAACAAACATAATAGGGACTTAAAGGATTACATTTTGAATAAGTTTCTTTTCTTTCCAGAATCAATAACAGTGGCCACAATTCGCCCAGAAAATTCTGAGCGTGGTCTCCAGCGGGAAACACAATGCGATTCCCATTGGGTGGGTTGGCCTAATCCAATCGCAATCCACACACACTTAGAAATGGTTTTGGAGCCAGTACTAATGTGCACTGAAAATGTGGTGTGTGGGACCGAAGCTGCCAGCAAATCCCCTAACTGATGGGACGCCCACAGTGACCCCCTAACTAAAGGGACCCCTGCCTTGAAGCTAGAGAGCAGTCCAGACAGGGGCACGTCTCATAGATGGCTGTGATTGACAGCTTCCATAAAATAGCTGTGAACCTTGCTTCATTCATAGTTTTCATGCATGAGTAACTCTCCATGCTGTAACCACAATGTTTATCGACATCAACCACATCAATGAGAGATAAGTGCTTTCCAATCACCTCCCTATACTCTTGAATGATTTTGAAGTGGTCAGATGGAAATTGGCAAGACTTAATTATGTTTGAAGTGGTCCAGGAGCTGTCAATCAAAGCTTAATGTTTATAAACATGGAGGTTAGAGCACTTCAGGGATACTCAACTGTGAAGAGAGATGAATGGAACAATGCTGATAACTCTATTTGTGTGGAAGCTGTCAATCACAACCTCATAAAATCAATATCAAAGAGAAATGAATCAATGGCTGGCAGCTCAAAGATCTGAGGGAGTTTAAACCCAACTGACTGGTTTTCTCTTTCCAGGAATTGACAGGTGCTGCTTTCTCTGTCTGAGCCAACAGGTGTATTGCCCAGTTGAGTGGTAAAGCAGTGATTCTTTTCACTGCTTCTACCTGGACTGGTCTCTAGCCTCCAGACAGGGGTCCCTTTTCTGGGGGGTATCCTGACAGGGGTCTCTTTGTTGGGGGCTTCCAGACTGGGGTCTCTCTTCTGCGGGGCTTCCTGACTGAGCTCTTTTTTCTGGGGGGTCTGTAGAGGGTCCCTTTATTTAAAGGGTCTCTGGAGAGTTCCTTTGTTGAGGGGGTCTCCAGGTGGGTCCCTTTATTTAGGGACTGTGGGGGTTCCTTTATTTAGGGGTATCTGGAGGGTCTCTTTATTTAGGGGGTGTCTTGAGGGTCCCTTTATTTAAAGGGTCTCTGGAGAGTTCCTTTGTTGAGGGGGTTTCCAGGTGAGTCCCTTTATTTAGGGACTGTGGGGGTTCCTTTATTTAGGGGGTGTGGGGGTCCCTTTATTTAGGAGGTGTCTGGAGGGTCCCTTTATTTAGGGGTTGTGGGGGTTCCTTTATTTAGGGGGTGTCTGGAGGGTCCCTTTATTTAGGGGTTGTGGGGGTTCCTTTATTTAGGGACTGTGGGGGTTCCTTTATTTAGGGGTATCTGGAGGGTCTCTTTATTTAGGGGGTGTCTGGAGGGTCTCTTTATTTAGGAGCTCTGGGGGTCCCTTTATTTAGGGGGTGTCTGGAGGGTCCCTTTATTTAGGGACTGTGGGGGTTCCTTTATTTAGGGGGTGTCTGGAGGGTCTCTTTATTTAGGGGGTGTCTGGAGGGTCTCTTTATTTAGGAGCTCTGGGGGTCCCTTTATTTAGGGGTGTCTGGAGGGTCCCTTTATTTAGGGACTGTGGGGGTTCCTTTATTTAGGGGGTGTCTGGAGGGTCTCTTTATTAGGGGGTGTCTGGAGGGTCTCTTTATTTAGGAGCTCTGGGGGTCCCTTTATTTAGGGGGTGTCTGGAGGGTCCCTTTATTTAGGGGTTGTGGGGGTTCCTTTATTTAGGGGGTGTCTGGAGGGTCCCTTTATTTAGGGGTTGTGGGGGTTCCTTTATTTAGGGACTGTGGGGGTCCCTTTATTTAGGGGTATCTGGAGGGTCCCTTTATTTAGGGGGTGTCTGGAGGGTCCCTTTATTTAGGGGTGTCTGGAGGGTCCCTTTATTTAGGGGTATCTGGAGAGTCTCTTTATTTAGGGGGTGTCTGGAGGGTCTCTTTATTTAGGGGGTGTGGGGGTCCCTTTATTTAGGGGTGTCTGGAGGGTCCCTTTATTTAGGAGCTGTGGGGGTTCCTTTATTTAGGGGTATCTGGAGGGTCTCTTTATTTAGGAGCTGTGGGGGTTCCTTTATTTAGGGGTATCTGGAGGGTCTCTTTATTTAGGGGCTGTGGGGTTCCTTTATTTAGGGGGTGTCTGGAGGGTCCCTTTATTTAGGGGTCTCTGGGTGGCTCCCTTTAGTTAGAGATTATTCAGAGGTTAGAGTTACCTCCCTTTACTCAGATGGTTCCTGAGGGTCTCTTTATTTAGGGGATCTATAAGGGGGTCCCTTTATCCCTTTATTCTGGAGGACTCTGAGGGGTCCCTATATTTAAGTCATCTTTGGGGGGGTTCTTTTATTTAGGGAGTCCCTGTGGGGGGGGGGGGATCTCTTTATTTAGGGGGTCTCTGGGGGTCTCTTTATTTTGGGGGTCTCTGGGGGTCTCTTTATTTAGGGAGTCTCTCTGGGTGGGTCCCTTTATTTAGGTGGTCTTTGGGAGGGGACTCTTTATTTTGGGGAACTCTCAGAGGGGGGGGTCACTTTAATTACAGGGTCTCTCTAGGGGTTCCCTTAGAGAGTTACCCCCTTGGCCCACCATGGAATTTGCTGCCTCAGGGCCACGATTGTCAATAGCAGTAGTAATTCTCACCCAAATGTTTCCAACAGGTCTGGAGAACATGGTGCCCGGCCCTCTTAGTGAATGCAAATGGGCCTGAATGATCTGATGACGCAGAAATTGGGGCCGGCGCCGCTTTCGCAATGCTCCACGCCATGAAAAGCGGCGTACTCGCACAGTACGCCGCACGCCGTATCCACGGCCTCCGTACATTGGCAGAGGCCTGCCCCCTGATGCTCCGCCCCTGACCAGCCGAGTTCCCAACGGCGTGGGTCACGGGTCTCACCCATCGGGAACACAGCGTGGTGGCTGCAGACTCAGTCCAGTGCTGCCACTGTCGGGGGAGGGCCGATCCGCGGGCAGGGGGAGACATATTCGGGGCTGGGGGCACTGTGATGGGGCACGCAAGCCGGCCGAAGCATGGCCGCTGCTGTGTGCATGCACGGCCAAGGGCCCGGCAATTCTCCAGGCCGCGCACCCCTGCCCTCCCACCCCACTCCCCCGAGCAGCGGAGCAGGTTTCACAGCGATTTTCCCCTCGTGAAACCCCACCATTTCCACGCTGATGTCGGGATGTAGTCTCCAGAACTGAGAATCCAGCCCCTCCATCAAGTTTAAGTTAGTTGTGGAGATAATAAAGGATCCATGTTCAAGAGAAGTAGGTTTATCATAGAATAGAATCATAGAATTTGCAGTGCAGAAAAAGGCCATTTGGCCCATCGGGTCTGCACCAACCATTGGAAAGAGCATCCCACTTAAGCCCACGTCTCCACCCTATCCCTATAACCCCGTAACCCCTCCTAACCTTTGTTGGACACTAAGGATAATTTATCATGGCCAATCCACCTAACCTGCACATCTTGGACTGTGGGAGGAAACTGGAGCACCCGAGGAAACCCACGCAGACACGGGGAGAACGTGCAGACTCCGCACAGACAGTGACCCAAGCCGGGAATCGAACCTGGGACCCTGGAGCTGTGAAGCAACTGTGCTAACCACTGTGCTACCGCGCTGCCCTCTGAAGTTTTCAAAGTGTTCAGCTTCTTCTGAACCATTCCAAATTTGGCTGATGTGATTAATTTTCCAGTGTTACCATCCTATGAATATAGAAGTGTAGCTCAGATCTCTTCTTAGAGTCATCTAGTCTGGCAAGCCTGATGGATTCAGTTTCATTTTGGCCTGGCTGTTTGTTTGATCTATTTCTACACCATGACTCATTGCAGCTCTTAACACTGGCCCCAGCTTTACGCAGGCAAATTACACTTTCCCCTTTCCCGAGAAAGGGAAGAAGGAATTGAGTCACATTTCCAAAACGCCAATGACACCCATCTGAGTTTTGTATCTCCTTGGGTTACATTTCAGCACTGAATTCTCTCACGTAACCTAGAATCATAGAATTCCTACAGTGCAGAAGGAGGGCATTCGGCCCATCGAGTCTGCACCAACCCTCTGAAAGAGCCCACTCCCCAGGCTCGCTTTCCCCACCCTATCCCTTTAACTCCATAACCCCACCGAACATGCACACTAAGGTAATTTAACATGTCCAATCCATCTAACCTGTACTGCTTTGCACTTCTCTGCCCCTCTGTCCATATTATCCATCAAATGCAAGCTTTCCCTGTCCAAATTGCAATACCCATCAGGCATGACTTAGCGATGAAGAATATCAAATGATGAATGGTGCTGGATTTGCCTTTCTTTGTGAAAAGCAGCAGGCCATTCAACCCCTGGAGCCTGTCCCATTATTTAGTTAAGTCAGGGCTGACCTGATAATTAATGATAATTACCCATCTTGGTCCCATATTCCTAATATGTTTACTTATCAAACATTCATCAATCTCAGCTTTGAAATTCTCAATTGCAACTCGCTCTTCGAACAACTCCCCCCCCCCCCCCCCCCCCCCCCCCCCCACCCTACCCAACCCTACCCAACCCCAGCTAGAAGAGCCTTTTTTTGGGGGGGGCAGAGTTCAGAGGCGGGATTCTCCGATAATTGGCGCGATCGCCGGAACCCGGGGGCAAAAACAGCGTGGATCACTCCGGCGTCGGTCCCCCCGAAACAGCGCAAATACTCTGGACCAGAATGGGCTAGCAGCGGCGTGACACCATTGGCGACAGCGTCACCCGTCACGCGCCACGTGGCGTCACAGCACAAAAGACACCAGCCCCCCCCCCCCCCCCCCCCCCCCCAGAGAGCCGTCAAGATGGCCGCCCGCCACGCAGCGCCATGGGTCCTGGAGCGGGACATCGAGGCGCTTCTGAATGCAGTGGAGCAGAGGAGGGAGGCCCTGTACCCCAGACACGGACGCAGGGTCGCCCCATGCCTCAGCCGGCGCCTGTGGAGGGAGGTGGCAGAGGCCGTCACCGCTGTGGCTGTAACACCAAGGACAGGCACCCAGTGCCACAAGAAGGTCAATGACCTGGTCAGGGCAGCCAGTGTGAGTACCCCCCCCCCCCCCCCACCTCCGATGGGCGGCACAGCCCAAGGTGCAACTGACATGGCTGCACCCACCCATGCAGCCTGCAGTGGCAGGATGTGTTGCACACCTCTGCCAAGATACACACAACCGCTGGCCTGCATGTATATCTCTGCCTAACACTGTTGCCCTTTATCCCTGCCACCCACCTGCCCCCCACAGGAGAAGCGCGCACACAACAACAGGGAGCGTGAGAAGATCTGAGGGGGACACCGCTCACCATTCATGAGGAGAGGGCCCTGGAACTCGCAGGCAGACCCGAGGACCGGGAGGTTGCGGATGCAGAGATCGGGGGTGCACCACAAAGTGCCACCCGCCCATGGCCTGCACCCTTCTCCCCTTCCCCCATATCCCCCTTCCCCCATATCCCCCTTCCCCATCCCCCTTTCCCCATAATTCCCCATATCCCCTTTCTCCCATATCCCCCATATCTCCCTTCCCTATATCCCCCTTCCCCCATACCCCCCATATCCCCCTTCCACCATATCCCCCATATCTCCCTTCCCCCATATCCCACTTCCCCCATATCCCCCATATCTCCATTCCCCATATCTCCCTTCCCCCATATCCCCACTTCTCCCCATATCCCCCATATCTCCCTTCCCCCATATCTCCCTTCCACCATATCCCCCTTCCCCCATATCCCCCTTCCCCATATCTCCCTTCCCCCATATCCCCCTTCCCCATGTCCCCTTCCCCCATATCCCCCTTCCACCATATCCCCCTTCCCCCATATCCCCCATATCCCCCATATCTCCCTTCCCCATATCCCCCTTCCCCATATCCCCCATATCCCCTTCCCCCATATCCCCTTTCCCCCATATCCCCCATATCTCCATTCCCCATATCCCCCTTCCCCCATATCCCCTTCCCCCATATCCCCCATATCTCCCTTCCCCCATATCCCCCTGTCCCCATATCCCCCTTCCCCCATATCCCCCTTCCCCCATATCCCCCAATCCCTCTTCCCCATATCCCCCTTCTCCCATATCCCCCATATCCCCCTTCCCCATATCTCCTTTCCCCCATATCCCCATATCTCCCTTCCCCATATCCCCCTTCCCCCATATCCCCCATATCCCTCTTCCCCATATCCGCCATATCCCCCATATCCCCCTTCCCCCATAGCCCCCATATCCCCCTTCCCCATATCCCCCGTATCCCCATATCTCCCTTCCCCCATATCCCCCATATCCCCTTTCCCCCATATCCCCCATATCTCCCTTCCCCCATATCCCCCTTCTCCCATATTCCCCATATCCCCCTTCCCCCATAATCACCCTTGCCCCCGATCGCCGCCTGCGTATCTAACCATGCTGCTGTATTGTGTATTGCAGGACCAAACGTCGAGACACCTGTCCTCGCGGATGCCGACCGCCCGCAGGACGATCCAGGGCGGCCACGGGACAGGGAGAGACCCGGCCCCTCCTGCATTCGACACCCCCAGGACGCCCCAGGGTGGCCACGAGACAGGGACAGGCCCGGAGCAACATGGAGACGACACCCCCGTCTCGTGCGAGTGCGGCGATGCAGGTGGGCAACACCCAGCGACGAGGAGGGCAGCCACAGGCCCCCTTCGCAGCCGAGCCAGGACACCCCTACCCAGGACACCCCTATCCAGGATACCACTACCCAGGGCACCCCTATCCAGGACGCTGACACACACGACACTGACACATACGACACTGACACACAGGGGACGGGTGGACAGGAACCACCACCCCAGGGGACCATGGACTTTGGGTCCACAACGCCACTGCTGTTTCCAACACCCTCCACCATCACAGAGACACTCACCTCTGTTGGGCACTTTAGCGATGAGGTTTCTGGGACACTCACTGGTGCGCACAACACAGCCACCCCGGTACAGCAGGTGGAGGTAGGAGCATCCGAGGGGGCGAGAGGTCGGAGGGCTTCCCGGCGTGAGCAACAATCTGCCGCCCAGACGGATCCTGGGTTCCTGGAGTTACCACACCCACCCATGGATCCGATGCAGTCACGGAACCAGGGGCGATCGAAGGGGGTGACGGCCGGCTTGTGGCAGCTGCAGACCCAGGTGGGGGAGTCCACCCACATCCAGGAGCTGGGAGTGGTGCCGATCATGCGTGCCACCCAGGCCGAAACCGCAAAGGTGGCGTCCGCGGTGGAGGCAATGGGGGGACGGTGTCAGACATGGGGAGCAGGATGCGAGGCCTGGGGCTTTCCGTGCAGGCGGCGCCTGTGACCCAGGACTTGTCTTCCCTCTCACAGGAAGCCATGAGCCAGAGCCAGTGGCAGATGGCAGAGGCGATCAATGCCGTGGCACAGTCTCAGCAGGCCATGGCCCAGTCTCTGCAAGCCGTGGCCCAGTCTCAGCAGGCCTTGGCCCAGTCTCAGCAGGCCATGGCCCAGGCCCAGCAGGCCATGGCCCAGTCTCTGCAGGCAGTGGCCCAGTCTCTGCAGGCCATGGCCCAGTCTCTGCAGGCCGTGGCCCAGTCTCAGCAGGCAGTGGCCCAGTCCCAGCAGGCAGTGGCCCAGTCTCTGCAGGCCACGGCCCAGTCTCAGCAGGCCATGGGCCAGTCCCAGCAGGCCATGGCCCAGTCTCTGCAGGCAGTGGCCCAGTCCCAGCAGGCAGTGGCCTAGTCTCTGCAGGCCATGGCCCAGTCTCTGCAGGCAGTGGCCCAGTCCCAGCAGGCAGTGGCCCAGTCTCTGCAGGCCATGGCCCAGTCTCTGCAGGCCATGGCCCAGTCTCAGCAGGCAATGGGCCAGTCCCAGCAGGCCGTGGGCCAGTCTCTGCAGGCAGTGGCCCAGTCCCAGCAGGCAGTGGCCCAGTCTCAGCAGGCCATGGCCCAGTACCAGCAGGCCATGGGCCAGTCCCAGCAGGCCATGGCCCAGTCTCTGCAGGCAGTGGCCCAGTCCCAGCAGGCAGTGGCCCAGTCTCTGCAGGCCACGGCCCAGTCTCAGCAGGCCATGGCCCAGTCTCTGCAGGCAGTGGCCCAGTCCCAGCAGGCAGTGGCCCAGTCTCTGCAGGCCATGGCCCAGTCTCTGCAGGCCATGGCCCAGTCTCAGCAGGCAATAGCCCAGTCCCAGCAGGCCATGGCCCAGTCCCAGCAGGCCATGGCCCAGTCTCTGCAGGCCATGGCCCAGTCTCAGCAGGCAATGGCCCAGTCCCAGCAGGCCATTGCTGAGGGCACCGGTGCCATTGCCCAGGTGCTCGCCGGTGTCGCCCAGATACAGACAGGGATGGCCAACTCCCTGAGCTCCATGGCTGCAAACTTACAGACCCTTGTCGATACCAGCACGGGCCTCCAGGACTGGCATCGTCTGGTGTCGGGGGGGCATCGGATGGCCAGTCCGTTCGCATCCCCGACCCATGTCGAGGCCCGGGGGCCATCGGGCCCCGAGCGAGGAGGAGGTGCTGAGGCCCGTTCCGGGTCCCCCTGTAGGGGATATCCCAGAACACTGCGGCACCTCGGGCTCCCCCCCTTCCGTCCCAGGTGCATCTGGTGGGCAACGGGCAGGACAGGCTGGCAGCTCGCCATCCCAGTCGCCTGAGCCGCAGCCTGGCCCATCTAGGCCGGGCCGCCCCAGGAAACGGCCGCCAAAGGGATCCCGAGTCAGAGGGCAGGAATCACAGGAGTCCACCTCCAGTTCTGCTGTACTGTCTGGGGAACCACCTAGACGTAGTCAAAGGGCCCGTAAGGCCAAACTATTAGACAGTGATTAAGTTGGCATGGGTGCAGGGCACAGATTAGGGCACATGTATGAATTGTTTGTTATTAAAATCACTTTCACACCTACAGAAGCTGCCTTTGTGCTCTGTCCGAAGCGTGTGGGTGTGGTGTGAGGTGAGCGCCAGTGTGTGTGTGTGTGAGGGGTGGTATTACGTCGCCTCAGGTGAGTGTTCTCCCCCTCCCCCGGCTCGTCCTCGCCATCCCTTCTCTTAACTCTTTTAGCCCCAATATTGTTCTGATGAATTAGTACTGTATCCACTCCCAAGGCCAACGTATCCTTACTGAATTGTGGTACCCAAAAGTGAACACAGTACATTAACTGTGGCATGATCTCCATCCCTTTATATTCCAGTTCTATTGTGATAAAGACCAATGTTCCATTCATCTTTCCGATTATTTTTTTTGTACCTGTGATGTTTTCAATATGATCATGGCAAATATGACAAGTAGAAAGTAAAGGAGAGGTGGAGGTATTTTTAACTACAGAACCCAACAGGAGAGAAAACTGGGCATCCTCGATACCCTCTTCCAATTCTGGCATCTCGATTGCCCCCTGATTTGCCTTTGCCCACGATCAGTGACCATATCTTCAGGAATTTAAATTCAATAATAAATCTGAGGGAGCATTACACTGTCAGATGTGCTGTCTTTATGATGAGATGGTACACGGAGGCCCCATCTGTGTGCTCGGATGGATGTAAAAGATCCCTTGGCACTATTTTGAACAAGAGCAGAAGACTTATCCCCGGAGTTAGTCCTTAATGCCATTCATTAATACACCCTTTAGCTCCCTGAACATCTATTCTGCCCCACTTCCTCCACCCTTTTCTATATACTCCATCACATTTCTATCCCTCTTCAGCCCTGTAGAAGTGTCGTACAGTCTCGAAATGCTAACTCTGCTTCTCTTGCCATAGATGCTGCCAGACCTGCTGAATTGATCCAGCATTTTCTGTTTTTATTTCAGATTTTCAGCATGCGCAGTATTTTGCTTTTATTATGTGAGTTATATCTGGCATCCAGGTTAACATTTAGTCCTCAGTCAACATCACCATAAACAGATGATACAGTTATGACATGTTTTTTATAATTATTTCCTTCACAGGGCGTGGACATCGCAGGTAAAGCTAACATTTGTTGCCCATCATTAATTGCTGGGTGATTTCCAGGGCATTTAAAGAGTCAACCACATTGCTATGGATCTGGAGTCACTTGACGGTCAGACCAGTAAGGATAACAGATTTCCTTCCATCAAGGGAATCAGTGAACTAGATGGATTTCTATGACAATCTACGTATCATCACTGTTGCTGAGATGAGCTTTTTAATTCCAGATTTATTAATTGAATTTAAATTCCACCAGATACGGTGATGGGATTTGAACCCAGTCGCCATTAGCCTGGGCCTCTGGATTGCTAGTCCAGTGACATTACCACACTGCCATTGCCTCTCTTGATTTTGGGAGCTTGCGATGCACAAATTGGCTGCATTCCTACATTACAACAGTAACTACACTTCAACAATACGTCATTGGCTGGAAAGCACTTTGAGATGTCTGAAAAGCGCAATATAAATGCAAATCTTTCTTTCTTTCACCCCTTGGACAAACTGTCTCAAAATGCTCATTTTGCGACTCAGACTCGGTGTACAATCAGAAAACCCAAACCTTTCTTTTTTTTAAAAATAAATTTAGAGTAGCCAATTATTTTTTTCCAATTAAGGGGCAATTTAGCGTGGCCAATCCACCTAACCTGCACATCTTTGGGTTGTGGGGGTGAAACCCACGCAGACATGGGGAGAATGTGCAAACTCCACACGGACAGTGACCCAGGCCCTTTCTGACTCAGAAGGAAAGAATGCTAGCACTGAGCGATGACTAACGCTGAAGAAGGTCCAATAAACCACCTCTATACACGGTGGAACAGTGGTTAACTCTGCTGCCTCACAGCACCAAGGACCTGCGTTCAATTACGACCTTGGTTGACTATGTGGAGTCTGCACGTTTTCCCCGTGTCTGCATGGGTTTTCTCCGGGTGCTCCGGTCTCCTCCCACAGTCCAAAGATGTGCAGGTTAGGTGGATTGGTCATGCCAAATTACCTCTTAGTGTCCAAAAGAGGTGGGGTTACAGGATTACGGGGATAGTGCAGACTTGATGGGCCGAAGGCCTCTTTCTGCACTGTAGGGATTCTATGAACACTAGACTATCCAATTGGTCATGACTATGTCTGAAAGGTGACACTGTCTTACCTCACCAAGTCTCGAGACTTTTAAAAATTGCTTTTAAAAATAATTTATACAGCACAAGTATTCACTTAATTCAAATTTCCTGCTGACCTTTTAGGAGGAACGGAACCACCTAATTATATGAGACACCTAATTTTCTAATGTCTGATTATTTCTAATTTCTGATCATTTCTAATTATACCTAATTTCTGAGACACAGCTACAAAGTGCTTCTTTACTAAGACGTTTGAACTGTCCTGTCATGTCTGCATTTCAGGCAATCTATTATTGATGAGGGACTGTTTAGCACAGGGCTAAATCACTGGCTTTGAAAGCAGATTAGGGCAGGCCAGCAGCACGGTTCAATTCCTGTAACAGACTCCCCGAACAGATGCTGGAATGTGGCGATTCGGGGCTTTTCACAGTAACTTCATTTGAAGCCTATTTGTGACAATAAGCGATTTTCACTTTTCGTTCATGAAGAGATTATGTCCAATGCGGTGTGTGGGCTGATCTGAAATGTGACTCCAATGCTAACTCTATTGAGCGATAAACTGTTTGAAAAAAATAGCATCACGTGCATCTAGTTGTGGTGTGTGTTTCCAATACAAGCTTGGTATGAATATTAGAATCTTCATTAAGGGAAGAGAAATATTGAATCTGAATGGACCCTCATTACAGATGCACAAGATGTCTAATTATACAAAATGATTCTGCAACATCTCTTTAAAATAAATGGTATTATTCCAGACATTTATTTACAAAGCTGATCATGAATCCAGTTCCTGGACGATGTCTAAATGCTGTGTCATTAGTGCTTGACATAACCGTGTGCAAATAGAAACTACAGAGGCTTCCAGTAACATGCAGAGATCATTTCTGAGACACAGCTACAAAGTGCTTCTTTACTAAGACGTTTGAACTGTCCTCTCATGTCTGCATTTCAGGCAATCTATTATTGATGAGTGTTGTGGTAAAAACAGAAAGCAGCTTGATTTGGGTGTGAGGTGAAGAGTTCTGACTGGCTCAGTGACTGAACCTCTCTCACTTTTCATTTCATTTAATATTCAAGTGAACTCTCTAGTACCACAAAGAATTTCAGCAATTTAAACTGGTGTGCACTTTTCACTATGAGAATAGGGGGCTGGATTCTCTGATCCCCGACGGCGGAATAGCGTTCGGCGACGGGGTGGAGAATCCCCGATGATGCTGAAATTGGGAGTGGGGCCCCTTTACGGTATTCCACCCCCTGAAAAGCGGCGTACGTGGGGAACGTTGGCTGAGGCCTGCCCTGCGATGCTCCATCCCCAACCGGCGGAGTTCCCGACGGCGGGGTCTCTCATGGTCTCACCCATGAGGAACTCAGCATGGCGGCTGCGGACTCAGTCCAGCGCCGCCAGAGTTGGGGGAGGGCCAATCCGCGGGCAGGGGGGTCGACATATTTGGGGCTGGGGGCGTCACCCTATGGGGTGGGTGCAGTTATCTCGCCGGTAATGCCAAATTAAGATGAAAGACAATTCGCTTTCGCTTTGAGAATATTGACAAGTGCTGACCAGAATTATGGTCAATTGGAAAACAAAGCCTTCCTAGCCCTCATGGGGCCTCACGGTAGCATGGTGGTTAGCATCAATGCTTCACAGCTCACAAACGGACCCAGGTTCGATTCCCGGCTGGGTCACTGTCTGTGTGGAGTCTGCACGTCCTCCCCGTGTGTGCGTGGGTTTCCTCCGGGTGCTCCGGTTTCCTCCCACAGTCCAAAGATGTGCGGGTTAGGTGGATTGGCCATGCTAAATTGCCCGTAGTGTAAGGTTAATGGGGGGATTGTTGGGTTACGGGTATACGGGTTACGTGGGTTTAAGTAGGGTGATCATTGCTCGGCACAACATCGAGGGCCGAAGGGCCTGTTCTGTGCTGTACTGTTCTATGTTCTATGTTCTATGTAACCCGGGTGCCATTTTATAGTGTTGTGTTTCTCGCCAGAAAACACGCTGCTAAATGCGGAGCCGTTGTCCGTGGCGCTCCCGAACATGCAAATCCCCGCGCAGCAGCCGGCTTTTCATAACGCCAGCTGCAAGCGGCCGGGAACATGTGAAAAAAAAAATTTGGCCGCATTGTGCATGCGCGCACGATGATCGGTGCACATGTGCAAATCGGGCACGCATTTGCAGTGCGGCCGCTATGCTTTTAAACGGTTGCAGCTTTTTGTTTCACAAGTTCTGTAGTGGTTTTTATTCATTTATTCATTTATTTCATTCATTTCATTTTTATTTTTTTCATTTATTTTATTCATTTTATTTTTTTTACAGGTTTTATTTATTTTTTCATTTATTCTATTCATTTTTGTTTACAAGTTCGGGGGGGGGGTTTATTCATTTTTTTCATTTATTTTACTCATTTTATTTTTTTTACAAGTTCAGGGGGGGTTTATTTGATAAAATTTTACAGGAAAAAAATGCATAAATTTGGACAGATGGAGACTCCATACCTTCCGACACCGGAAGGCTTCACCTTCATCCAACAGGTTCTATTGGAGGAGCGGGTACGAGGGTCAAAGGGACCCAAAACCATTTCCTTCATTTTTGTCAGCAGCAAACAAGGTAAGAGGAAATGGTGGGTCACGCAGGTCGGCCGGCGTGGGTCACGAAGGTCGGCTGGCGTGGGTCGCGAAGGTCAGCCAGCGTTGGGTCCCGAAGGTTGGCCGGTTGGTAAAAATGGGTCCCAGGAAAAAAAGTTTGAAGAACACTGATTTAGAATGTGCATCCACTAGGATGAGAAGCGTATATCCTTCAATTGGTCCCGTGAAATCAATATGTAATCTTTGCCATGGTTCCTTTGGCGAATCCCAAGGTTGAAGAGCTGGAGTATTTTGTATCCTTGCACAACACTGACATTGACCTACTCTTTCTTAAATCTGTGAGTCTACTCCCAGCCACCAAAAATAACTCCTTGTGAGTTCTTTCAATGCATACAACTCCTGGATGTCCTTCGTGGAGTTGATCCAATATACGACTCAGCAAGCATGGAGGAATGATAACTTGGATTCCCCATAGATGAACTCGGTTTGTACTGTTAATTCAAGTTCCCTTGTTTGGAATTCCAGATTCCTCTTCTATTTATCCAATCTATGATCTTTCCCATCACCGGATCTCAACTCATGTGTCTTTGCACTTGAGGTGCTCTAATAGGTACACTATCCACTTGGGAAAAGTGCACATAGTTCCCCTGTGATTCTGATTTGTCTTGTACAGGTAAACGTGGTAGAGCATCGGCATTCTCATATTGTTCTGATCTTCTGTAATTAATCTCGTAATTATGTACTGATAAGGTGAGGGACCTGTCATAATATACATCAGTATATCATGGTGCAGACAAACACTGATGGACACACACAGGGACCAATCAACATGTGCAAACACCACAGCCAATCATCAGTTAGAATACACACACTATAAAGGCAGAGGGCACCACGGTTCCTGCTCATTCTGGGTGCTGCCTCTTAGTGTAACAAGAACTCATCCAGCCCAGCACAGACTCACACCACGTGCTGAGAGAATCAACTCGTTCGGACAAGGCTTAGGTCTCTAGTTTAAGTTAGCATCATTTAGACCCACAGTCATCGTTTGTTAGTTAGTTAGAAGTAGTTAATAAAATTGAGTTGAACCTTCATCAGTGTTGGAAGAATCTGTTCATCTCTCAAATCTACACTAGCCAACACTTCAGGACCATCTCTGCAAATGACTCGCAACTGGAGACGGTATTCCTTTGTATGAACCAAAAATCATCTTCATCTTTCATCTTCATTTGGCATTACCTGAGCGATAACTGCATCCACCCCATAGGGCAACGCGTCACACGTGAGTTGTATTTTCAACTTAGGATTGAAATGAACTAAGACTTCTGATTTCTTCAGCACACTTTTGACGTCAGTGTATGATTCTTCACAGCCTTTTGCTCAAACCCATTGTTGGTTCACACATAATAATGGATTGCATGGTTTTAATACGGTAGTGAGCTTTGGAATCAATTTTCCATAGTAATTGATGAGTCCTAAAAACTATCTCAGTTTCGATACATTCTGCAGTCTAGGCACATCTAAAATCACGCTCATCTTCTTAGGTTCCTCATAGGAGCCTGTTGTTATCAATTAGATGGTCAAGATAGCTTAGTGATCATTGGAAAAATTTACATTTTTCTCCCTTGATGCGAAGATTGTGGGTGGATTCTCCGTCGGCTGATGCTGGAATTGGTAACAGCGATTGGGCAGAGAATTGGTTTTGACGCTGATATTATGACGGACCAAGGTTTCACACCAAATCGCAATCCCCGGTGTCTCGACAGAGGCTGCAATACATTCTACTCTGCACGTACAATAAACACCCTTGACATATCATTAGCTGGCCTGACCCGGTACTCTCTGGGTCTTCGCGATTCTCGGCCAACAGGGCGAATTCCCGATGCTAAGGTTCACTTGTGCCTTTTTTAAAAACAAATTTAGAGTGTCCAATTCATTTTGTCCTATTAAGGGGCAATTTAGGTTGGCCAATCCACCGATCCTGCACATCTTTGGGTTGTGGGGGCGAAACCCACACAGACACGGGGAGAATGTGCAAACTCCACACGGACAGTGACCCAGAGCCGGGATCGAACCTGGGACCTCGGCGCCATGAGGCAACAATGCTAACCCACTGCACCACCGTGCTGCCCCATTTATGCTTTTAAGCATCGTGAAACAGGCTCCGTGGCCGCTGAGGGAGACAGGGGACGAAATTCTCCGACCCCACGCAGGGTCGGAGAATCGGCCGGCAGCGGCGTTAATCCCGCTCCCGCAGGGTTTTTTATTCTCTGACCGGCCAAAAACCGGCGTTGTGCAAATCCCACCGGCAGCCTCTGAAAACAGCTGGCGCCGGCGGGATTTCATTATATTTTTGTTTCAACAAATCTCCGGCCCGAATGGGCCGAAGTCCCGCCGACGTGGCCACGGGTCACGTCGGCGAAAAATAGAGTAGCTTTAAAACGGCGTCAACCATTGAAGATGGTTGACGCCGTTCAGTGTGGGGGGGGGGGAATTGCGGCATTGGGGGGGGGGGGTTGCGGCATTGGGGGGGGGTTGCGGCATTGGGGGGGGTTGCGACATTGGGGGGGGTTGCGGCATCGGGGGGGGTTGCGGCATTGGGGGGGTTGCGGCATTGGGGGGGGTTGCGGCATTGGGGGGGTTGCGGCATTGGGGGGGGTTGCGGCATTGGGGGGGGTTGCGGCATTGGGGGGGGTTGCGGCATTGGGGGGGGTTGCGGCATTGGGGGGGTTGCGGCATTGGGGGGGGTTGCGGCATTTGGGGGGGGTTGCGGCATTGGGGGGGTAGGGGTGGTGGGGAGGGGGGGTAAGGGGTGGTGGGGAGGGGGGTAGGGGCGTTGGAGGGGGTAGGGATGTTGGAGGGGGTAGGGGTGGTGGAGGGGGTAGGGGTGGTGGGGGGGGGGTTTGGGGGCAGCGGCGTGCAGAGAGGGGGGGCGACGGATGCCCGGGGCCAACGCACCGTCGCCCCCCCCTCTGTACGCCGCTGCCCCCTACCCCAACCACCCCCCCCCTCACCACCCTTACCTCCCTCACCACCCCTACCCCCCTCCCCACCACCCCTACCCCCCTCCCCACCACCCCTACCCCCCTCCAACGCCGCCCCCCCATCTCTCGCAATGCCGCAACCCCCCCTCATCGCCGCAACCCCCCCTCCACGCCGCACCCCCCCACCCTCTCAACGCCGGGTCCCCCCCCCCCCCCCAACGCCGGTACCCACACCCCCTCCCCCTCCCTCTGAAGGCCGGTACCCACACCCCCCCTCTCTCCTCCTCCCCCCTTCCTTCCTCCTCCCCCCTCCTTCCCCCCTCCTTCCTCCCCCCCTTCCTTCCTCCTCTCCCCCTTCCTTCCTCCTCCCCCCCTTTCTTCCTCCTCCCCCCTTCCTTCCTCCTCCCCCCCTTCCTTCCTCCTCCCCCCCTTCCTTCCTCCGTTAGTGGGGGGGGGGGGCGGAGTTAGTGGGGGGGGTGCGGCGTTGAGAGAGGGGGGGTACCGGCGTTGAGGGAGGGGTTGCGGCGTTGAGAGGGGGGGCGGCGTTGGAGGGGGTTAGGGGTGGTGTGGAGGGGGGTAGGGGTGGTGAGGGGAGGGGGTTGGGGTATGGGCAGCTGCGTGCAGAGGGGGGGGCGACGGTGCGTTGGCCCCGGGCATCCGTCGCCCCCTTCTCTGCACGCCGCTGCCCCTACCCCATCCCTCCCTCACCACCCCTACCCCCTTCACCACCCCTACCCCCCTCCAACATCACCCCCCCTCCAACGCCGCCCCCCCCTCTCAACTCAACGCCGCAAACCCCCCCTCCTCTCAACTCAATGCCGCAAACCCCCCCCTCTCAACTCAACGCCGCAAACCCCCCCCCTCTCCTCTCAACTCAACGCCGCAAACACCCCCCCCCCCCTCCTCTCAACTCAACGCCGCAAACCCCCCAACGCCGGGTCTGTTTCTCTCTCTCCCCCCCCCCCCCCCCCCCCCAAATGCCGGTCTGTCTCTCTCTCTCTCTTTCCCCCCCCCCCCCCCCCCCCCCAAATGCCGGTCTGTCTCTCTCCTCCTCCCCCCCCCCCCAAACGCCGGGTCTGTCTCTC
This sequence comes from Scyliorhinus canicula, assembly GCF_902713615.1. Classification (NCBI taxonomy): domain Eukaryota; kingdom Metazoa; phylum Chordata; class Chondrichthyes; order Carcharhiniformes; family Scyliorhinidae; genus Scyliorhinus; species Scyliorhinus canicula. The sequence goes on from NC_052147.1 coordinate 151,162,807, forward strand.
TCTCACCCCCCCCCCCCCAAACGCCGGGTCTGTCTCTCTCTCACCCCCCCCCCCCCCCAAATGCCGGTCTGTCTCTCTCCTCCCCCCCCCAAATGCCGGTCTGTCTCTCTCCTCCTCCCCCCAAATGCCGGTCTGTCTCTCTCCTCCCCCCCCCCCCTCCCCCACGCCGGGTCTCACCACTTCCGCAGCGGGTGAAACTGACGCGTATCGCGTCAGTCCGCTGCTGGCCCCTCCGGGAACGGAGAATAGCCGCCTAAAAGAAGGCCCCCACGCCGGAGTCATCCACACCAATTATGCTCGCCAGAAATCGGCGTTACGACGGTCTGCGGAGAATTTCGCCCAGGGTATGGAAAGTGTCCAACATCGCCATAGTTTCTTGACAATTGTGCTGCTGGCCAGGGGCTCCTGCCAGTGCTGGAGAGAGTAGCAGGGGGTTGACAGGAGGTGGGTTGTATGGTGGGGGTAGACATACATGGAACACCATTGCCACGGCCTACATGTCAGCCATGCAGCTGCACACGCTGCTGACTGCCCACTGTGAACTTAGGGCCACAGGTCACCTCCCGAGTGCGCTCTGACCCCAGTCAATCCATCAGAGGGATGGGCGCCCTCCAGTGCAACCAGTGCCACCTTGTGGCTGGGATGGTGTGTAATAATAATAATAATCTTTATTAGTGTCACGAGTAGGCTTACATTAACACTGCAATGATGTTATTGTGAATATTCCCTAGTTGCCACACTCCGGCGCCTGTTCGGGTACACAGAGGGAGAATTCAGAATGTTCAATTCACCTGGCAAGCACGTCTTTCGGGACTTGTGGGAGGAAACCAGAGCACCCGGAGGAAACCCACGTAAACACGGGGAGAACATGCAGACTCCACACAGACAGTGACCCAAGCCAGGAATCAAACCCGGGTCCCTGGCACTGAAGCAACAGGAAGTGAAGTGTGTAAATGCAACTGCAGCTTGTCAGCCTCCTGAGTGTTAATCGCGAAACAGGCGAATCTGGCAACTTTTCTCATTGGAATCGTTTGCGTTCCACGTGGCACAGTTGCTCGCCCCTTAACGGTAGTGGAATCAGTGACTGTTTATTTGTTTAGCTGCCATGGAAGTCCACTGGGGCCGCCTCCTACTTCACGCTAACCATCAGAAATTTGACCCAGGATCCGCCACAATATATTGCCAGCTGTAAATGCCACCCTCTTTCTAACCAGCACCATTACCCCGCTCGTCTTCATATCCATCCCCGAATGGAACACATGACGCACAACCTTTCCTCAACCTCGTTTGATCCGCAACCTTTAAATGATTCTCTTGCATGAACACCAAGTCTGCCTTCAAGCTCTTTAAGTGCGCAAAGACACAGGGCCTCTTGATTGATCCATTCAGTCACCGGATGTAGCAGGTGATCAGCCTGGTTGGAGGGCTCCAGGCCCCACCTCCCGATCAACCATATCCACTGTTTAATGTGGTCCCCCAGGTCCACATCCTGCCCACCTCCTGGTCCTCCTCAATATGACGGCCGCCATACCTCCTCAACCAACTGCACCACACCAACACCTTCCATGTCAGCAACCCATCCTTCCCCCCTACCCTTGCCCCAACCCAAACACCAAATGTCCCACCATTCCAACCCCACCATCCCCCCAGCCACAAACAAAGATAACCACCCAGTCTCAAGCACCCCACCTCCTTCCCCCTCTCTCCACCACTCTACCCCCCATTTTGCTTCTGATAACTAGCCTATCTGCGAGCAGGGTGACCCTCACCCAAGGCAACAGCTGCTTCCCTTCCAAAATCTCTCTCCTCCCACTCTGCCCCACACAACCTCTGTGTCCTCCCCAACTCCTTTATCCTCACCCGTCTCCCTTACTCCCCAATGCTGCCCACCAAAAAACCCACGTGTTAATATACAACAAACATTGTCCCCTCGATCCCTTCAGGCAGCCCCACGATCTGGGATTCTGCATCCTTTTTTTAATAAATATTTTTATTCTCCTCCTTTTCCCATTTTCTCCCAAATTTACACCCAACAATAAACAACAGTCAGTAACGAATGTAACATCAATCCCCATATCAATAACAACAATCCCATCCTCCTACCAAACCCCAGACATTGGCCCGCATTTTAACATAAACAAATGACAAAAAGGAATCAGGAATCACCCATAGTCACCATTAACACATACAGTCCTCCTCCCCCTCCCCCTAACCCTCCCAGCAGCCCCCCTGCCACACCACCACTAATGTTTGATGTGACCCAATTCTCGAAAGTGCATAATGAATAACGTCCATGAATTGTAGAACCCCTCCATCCTTCCCCTCAGTTCCAAATTTGACCAAGAATTCCAGCAGGTCCCCCCGCCACGCCAGGGCACAGGGTGGAGAGGTTGATCTCCACCCTAACAGGATCCGGCGATCAACGAGGCGAAGGCTACAACATCTGCCTCCACACCCGTTTCCAACACCGGCTGGTCTGACACCAGGAATATGGCCTCCTGGTGCCCCGGGTCGAGTTTCCCATGCACCATTTAGCGATTACTCTAAAAACCACCTTCCAGTAATCCTCCAGCTTAGGGGATTCTGTATCCTTGAACAATTCTCCAAGACGTCCACCTTCTCCCGCAGCCTTTCTGGCCCTCCGCCACCATCAGCATTTGAGCCTCCAACTAGGCCAGTCCTCATGATCAGCTACCGACTCCTTTACCTTCTGGAGCGACACATGCTACGTCTCCAGCCTCTGTTCCACTCGCTCCAGGGCAGCCCGGATTGACCCTGCTGCCCTACCAAGTCTTCTGAGGCCTTCTTCCTCTGCTGCTGGAATTTAGCCATCAGAAACTCCACCAGTTGCTCCGTTAACCATTGTGTGGGCAATGATGCCAAAGACCTCTCCACCATCTTTTCCTCTGTGCACCTTGAGAGTTCTCCTGGTCTGACTGTGGCCCTTTATTCATTGCACTCCTCGTTTGGGATACAGACCCCGGAAGTGTAGAAGATTTTAGTTTAGCCAGGCAGCATGGTTGACGCAGGCTTGGGGGGCCGAAGGGCCTGTTCATGTGCTGTACTTTACTTTGTTTGGTAGGGCTGAGACAATCCCTGCCGAAGGAGACTCACTAGCTCTCAATGTTCTTTTGTTTTCCATCTGCATAACACCCTGAAAAACGTTCAAAAAGGATCAAATAATCCAACCTCGGGCAGGCGTTACCCAATGTGTGACCATTCACTCTATGGCCACCACCAGAGGTTCCACGAATCTCTCTCATTAAACTTATGCATGGGAGAGTGCTCGTTGGATTACGTTAGCAGGAGTTATCAGAAAATGACCCAGATTTCCTATATCATTGAATTATCTTGAAATATAGAGAAAGACTTGCTTTTACATCCTGCTTTTCAAGACCTTTGAATGTCCCAAAGTGTTTACAGCCAATTAAGTACCTTTAGATGTGTGGGCTTTAAGTTGACTGGCAGCCAATTAGTGCACATGATGTACATAAGAAAGTTATCATATTTTATAGGTGATATTTTTGCAATAATGTTTTAAAAATCCTAGCTTAGAATGCATACAGACAATGGGTAGAACTCTTTGGCTGTTGTGATTCACTTTTCCTGCCGGCAGTGCACCCCCACCCATGGGTTCCCCAGCGGCACGGGGTGGTTTCAATGGAAAATCCCATTGACAAGTGGCGGCAAGTTGTGATTAAAAGCCATTTTATCTGTTAAGAGTTAATGTAGTGTTGCAACATTTTGAGCCGAGCTAAATAAATCAAAGCACATCTTGTTACAAGAGACAAAGAAATGCTGTGTGCTTTGAGTGCAGCTGGTGTAGCTAATGGGAGGGGCCAGGTCTGTCTGGACAAAGGAGTTTCTTCCAGGGCTCTAAACTGAGCAGATGTTTTTCAGATTAGTCCTAAAAAAGGTTTCTCTCTCTAAAATAAACAAATAAAACCTTGTTGTCAACTTTATACATAAGTGGTATTTGAAATATATGGGGCGGGATTCTCTGATAATGGGGTTCAGTCTTGAAGCCGTCGTAAAAACCGTTGTGTTTTACAACAGTGTCATTGGGCCCCCAGGTGCATCAATTCAGCGGCCCACAAGGGGCCAGCACTGGCGCAACGTGAAGCGCCCAAGGGAGCGGCCACCGATTCGTGGGTTGCAACATTGACTGAACGCTGTGGGAGCTGAAAAATATTCTCCCCCACACACACAGCCGTCGCAGGCAAAATGGCCACCAGAACAAACAGCCCCAAAGTTCAGAGATGGCGAATTGGACGCCCTCCTGGACGCTGTGGAGGAGAGGAGGGTGGTTTTGTACCCCGGGCCCGGCCGCAGGACCCCAGGCAACACCGTTCAGCGTGCGTGGCCGGAGGTGGCTGAGACCATCAGCGCCATTAGGCCAGTGGCCAGGACAGCTGATCAGTGCAGGAAGAGGCTGCACGACCTACTGAGTGCAGCCAGGGTGAGTCCCCAACACTGTGCCCCTGGCACCAACCCCCCTACCCCCCACACATGTGTGACCCACCTCCCCCCAGACCCACATGGCTGCCCCACCCATGCCTGCCACAATGGATGGATGCCCTATGCACTGATGCCATCATAGACCCAACCACTGGGCTGAATGCTTCGGACCGTCTAACACTGTTGCTGTTTGTATTTCCCCCCCTCGGAGAGGTCCGCGCATAACTGCAGGGAGCGGGAGAAGATCGGAGGGGGAGCCCCAGAACTGTGTCCCCTCACCGTGCCTGAGCAGAGGGCACTGGTCATTGTTGGCGGACCCGAGCAACGGGAGGTTGCCAATGATGAGGTCAGAGGGGTGCCACCAAATGAGAACCCCCTGCCTGGTTGTGGCCCCTCACAACTCATGTGTACCAACCCCCTCACCTCACCCCCTCACCCCACCCCCTCACTCCACCCCCTCACCTCACCCCCTCACACCACCCCCTCACCACACAACACCTCACCCCCGTCCATCTGTCTAACCATACATGCTGTCTTGTGTCTTGCAGGACCAGCTAGTGATGATCCCGGCCCATGCGGCACCCCCAGCCCCCAACCAGTGCCAGGGCCGATGTGCCCCAGGGACGCAAGCACCGATTGGGAGGGCAGCCATCACAACAGCCCTCCACTTGAGACAAACCAGGACACAGCGACCCAGAGGACGGAAACACAGGGGGCGAAGACACAGCACACAATGACACAGGAGGCTAACCCACAGGAAACCAACACACAGCACAACACGACACAGGAGACCCCGGACCTTGGGTCTGATGAGGATATAGACTTCCTGTCACTGCTATCTCCTACATCCTCCACCATCGCAGAGACCATCTCCTCGGTTGGGCTCTTTAGTGATGAGGCTCCTGGGACACTCTCCGGTGCGCACCACACAGCCGCTCCGGTACAGCAGGTAGAGGTAGCAGCAGCCGAGGGGCCGGACAGTCGGAGGGCAGCCCGGCCCCAACAACCAGCTGCCGCCCAGATGGGTCCCAGATTCCTGGAATATCCACTCCCACCCATAGACCAGATTCAGTCAGCGACATGGGGACCAGACAAGGGGATGACGGCCGGTTTCCAGCACCTGCAGATGCAGATGGAGGAGTCCAACCGCCTGCAGGAGCAGGGAATGGTGCTGGTCATGCGTGCAACACAGGCCGAAACCACATGATGGTGTCTGTAGTGGAGGCAATGGGGGCGGCGTTGTTGGACATGGGTCAGGTTATGCAAGGCATGGGGCTATCTGTGCAGGCGGGGGCCGTGGGCCAGGACATGGCTGCCCACCCACAGGCAGCCATGTGCCAAAGCCAGCTGCAGATTGCAGCGGCGCTCCTCAGCGTGGCCCAGTCCCAGCAGGCCATGGCTGAGAGCATCCGCGCTATTGCCGATGTGCTGGCTGGCGTCTCACAGACCCAGAGGGAGATGGCGCAGTCCCAGAGGGGGGTGGCACAGTCACAGAGAGAGGTGGTACAGTCCCAGAGCAGCCAGAGCCATGTCCGTTTCTGGAGCCCGCGGTATCCCCATGCCAACTCTTACCTCCTCCCGCTGCCGCAGCTGCCAAAACGCCGGCTTCACAAATTTTTATACGTGGTTAGAACCATGTGGTTGGGACTTGGGGGCATCTCACGCGATTCTCCAGCCGATTGCGTTTCGCGATTTAAGTGCGGACCTTCGGAGAATCCAGCCCATGGTTTACTTAATTGGAATGTAGAGGCAGGTTTCAGGAAGCAAGTTAAGAAGTTGTACCTGTTAACTGTGAAGCTATTTCTCTGTTGTTAATGTGCTAATTATGTGTTCAAATTAAAGTTTGTTTTGATATAAAAGCTGTCTACTGGTCAGTATCATCATGCCTGTGGTGCAGTAACATTTTCTCACAGATTTACCAAATACAAATAGTTAGATTCTAATCTGGGATCTTAACCAAAATTGGGTTTCTGGTCCGGACCCATACCACACACCAAACTCCCACAATGTGATAATGATTAGATAATCTGTTCATAGTGGAGTTAGTTGATGAATAAATATTGGTCCAGGACAATCTTGATGTTCACCTGAGAGAGCAGAGGAGGCCCTGGTTTAACATTGCATCCAAAATACATCACTTCCTTCAGTATAGCAGACCCTTAGTACTAGGAGTGTCAGCCTGGATTTTGTGTTCGTGTTGTGTTAAGCCCCTGATGAGAGGTGAGTGCGTTATGCACTAACCCACCGTTGGCGTAGAAAGGATATGAAGGCTTTGGAGAGGGTGCAGAAAACATTCACCAGAATGGTTTCCAGGGATGAGGAGCTTCAGTTACGTCAACAGATTGGAGAAGCTGGGACTGTTTTCCTTGGAGAAAGGAAGGCTGAGAGAAGATATGATACAGGCGTTGAAGATCAGGACGAGTCTGGACTGAATGGATAGGGAGAAGCTAGTCCCATCCGTGAGCAGAGCGAGGATGAAAAGTGACATGAAAAAATATTTTTAGTGCCGTAAGTGGTTAAGGGTTAAAGGCTGAAATGGACTGTCTGAGACCGTGGTGGAGGCAGGTTTAATCAAGGCATTCAGATAGGAATTAGACTGTTAGCTGAAAAGGAAAAATGCGCAGAGTTACAGGGGGAAGCCAGGAGAATGGGGCTAACTGAATTGATCATTCAGAGAGCTGGTGCAGCCACGATGGGTTGAATCATCTCCTTCTGCAAAGGAAATTTAGTGCCATGGGTTTTTGAGAGAGTAGTAATGCTGCTGAGAGACAGGAAGTTGGCTGTGGTCGAGGGAGGGGTGGTAACTCTTCATGAGTTAACAGCAATGCCCAGAGCAAGTAAGTCTCTCCAACAAATCTGAAGCTCTAGCTTCAGAACGGAGGATAATGACTCCAGAAAAGGCCTTCTAATAAATTTCCACAGGCAGCAAAGAATTTAAGATTGGGAAGAGTGTGATTTGCAGGGGAGAAGTATTGGACTGGATAAGCTATGGATGAGAGATAAAGAATAAAACAAAATAAAAATGGAACATACGTTCAGAACATTTATGAAGAAAAAAAATCATCGTGACTGTCTTACTGTTCGAATGTAATATGACAGTGTTGGAGAATCAAGTATTTTACTCTTCGCATCTAGTGTCAGCATTAAACACTCCCACTCAGGCCACAAATAACATAGTTTAGTTGCACTCAAATAACTCTCCAGAATGCTCTAATATTAGCCCCAGTTGCATTCCTTTTAATGGCAGCAATATAAAGGTGACACACTGGACATATTCCGCAATATATCTGTATAGTGAAGCACTTGGTGCATTTTATTCCCAAAGTGACAAATTAGATTTGTAGCAGTTTTGCCAGTGCACATCGTGTGTGTTATTGAAATGGAGTGAGAGTACAACACAAACAAATGAGCCAGGTAGTCGAAGGGCAAGGAGCTAAAGATTATTATATTGGGGGGAAAAGGATTCTTTCGATCCAGAGAAATGTGAGATAATGGGCGGGATTCTCTCAGCCCACACCGAGCCAGAGAATCGCCAGGCCGGGCGCGTAACGCGTGACGACGCCCCGACACTGGTCTGTCCATATGGAGAATCGGTGCAATTGACGCGGCCCCCCCCGGCGATTCTTCGCCCGGGATTGGCCGAGTGGCTGCAAAAGAAATCCGAGTCCTGCTGGCGCCATCCGCGTGTGGTCTTACCCGGCGGGACCGCAGCGTGCATCCTTCCAGGGGCGGCCTGGTGCTGGGGGAGGGGGATCTGATCCTGGGGGGTCCGACCCTCAGGGGGGCCTCCCCTGTGGCCTGGCCCGCGATCGGGGCCTACCGATTGGCGGGCCAGCTTCTCGGGCTGGGGTCCTCTTCTGCTCCGCGCCGGCCCCTGTAGCCATGTTGCGTTGGGGCCAGTGCGGAGAAGGAAGACACCGCGCATGCGTGCAATCGCCCCAGTCACACTGCGTATGTGCGCACTCGCGCCAGTCGCAGCGCACGTGCGCAGACCTGCGGCGCCAATTTGACGCCGGTATCGGCAGCTGGAGCGGCGTGGGTCGCTCCAGTGCCGTGCTGGCCTCCTGAGGGACTCAGAATTGCTGCTCCCGATGGCGTCAACACTTGGCCATGCTAAATTTCCCCTTAGGGAAGGTATAATAAGGGGTGAGAAATGCCCAATAAATGACAGGACATTGAGAATTGTAGAGGGCCAGGGAGTCCTTGGAGTGTATGTCCACAGACCCGAGATGAAAGTACTTTTGGCAGATGAGGCGGTCAAGAACAAATAGGGATTATTTCCTTTATTATGAAAATGAAAACCACGGTCTAAATTATAAAAGCAGGGAGGTTATGCTAAAACTGTATAAAACATCGTTAGACTGCAATTGGACTACTGCAGACAGTTCTAGTCTCAGCATTACACGAGAGAAGATGCAGAGGGAATTTACAAAGATGTTACCAGCAATGGAGAATTTTAGCAATCAGGTAAGAACTAGAAGCAGGAGTCAGCAATCCAGCCCCTCAAGCCCGCTCTGTCATTCAATACAATCATGCCTGATCTCATCTCGGCCTCAACTCCACTTTCCTGCCTGTTCTCCATAACCCTTCAACCCATTACCAATTAAAAATCTGTCTGGGGTGGCGCAGTGACACAGTGGTTAGCACTGCTGCCTCACGGCACCAAGGACACGGGTTCGATCTCGGCCTCGGGTCACTGTCCATGTGGGGTTTGCACATTCTCCTCGAGTCTCCTCAGATCTCACCCACACAACCCACAAAATATGTGCAAGGTAGCTGGATTGGCCATGCTAAATTGCCCCCTAATTAGAAAAAAATAATTGGGTACTCTAAATTTTAAAAATACTTTTAAAAATCTGTCTGTCTCCTTAAATTTACTCAATGTCCCAGCATCCCCTGTACTCTGGGGTAGTGAATTCTACAGATTCACGACCCTTTGAGAGAAATAATTTCTCCTCATCTCTGTTTAAATCTGCTGTGCCTTATCCTAAAACTATGACCACACGTCTATATTGCTCCACAAGAGGAAGTATCTGCTCCATCAGTAAGATTGGATAGGACATGTTTGTGTCCTTGCAACAGAGGAGGGCGATGGGACATTTAACTGAAATGTATAAAGTTATGAGGATCCTGGATAAAATGTGTAAGGACACATTTTCATTAATTGAGATAAATAGCTAAGGGCACAAAATTAAAGTAATATGTAGATGGATTAGAGGAGAGTTGAATCATAGAATCCCTACAGTTGAGAAGGAGGCCATTCGGCCCATCGAGTCTGCACCAACCCTCTGAAAGAGCACCCCACCTAGGCCCATACCCCACACTATCCCCGTAACCCCACCTAACCTTTGGACACTAAGGGGAAATTTAGCATGGTCCACCAAACTTGCACATTTTTATACTGTGGGGGGAAACATGGAGCACCCGGAGGAAACCCACACAGGCACGGGGAGAACGTGTAAACTCCACCCAGACAGTTACCCAAATTTGGAATTGAACCCGGGTCTGTGGCGCTGTGAAGCAGCAGTGCGAACCATGCTGCCTAGTTGAGGAGGCACATTTTCTCACAGAGAGGAATGGGAGACTGGAATTCACCGTCTGAAAGCATGGTGTAGGCAGAATAACTCACTGCATTTTAAAAATACATGGATAAGCATTTGCAATGCAGTAACCTACAGAGCTGCAAGCTAAGAGCTGGAAAGTGGGATTAGGCTGGATAGTTCAGTTTAAAAACGGCATTGACACAATGAGCCTCATGGCCTCCTTCTGTGTTGTATAAATGTTAGGTTTCTATGACTCAAATTGTTTCTTCCGCCCCTTAGTTCACAAAGAAGAGAAGTGGGGCTCATGTGTAAGCGGAAAGTGAAGTTTAAATTGTGATTTGGAGCCAAATGATATTGTCATGTGAGAGTACCTTTAAGAAATGAGTGTTTATAAAATAGCTGTAGTGGATGTATCTTTAAGAAATGGGTGTTTGTCAGTGATGTCAGAGTGTGGGTGGAGCTGGGCTGTCTGTCTGCTTTTGCTTTTGCTTTGGGCTGTCTGCTACAGGGCGTGTTTTTAGTTTCGTTTTGAAAGCTGGACAGCTGCAGTCACAGCAGGAAGGTGTATTAGTCTCTCTGCAATCTAAAGACTGTCTCCAGATCCTTTGGTGATTTAAAAATAATATCTGTTTCTGTAGAAAAGTTAAACCTGATGACTTTCTGTAAAAAGGTTTTTGTTTGTCTTCCGGATGTTGCAAAGAAAGATTAAGAGTTACTTCGAGAGGACTGTATTCTTTTTTTTGGTTTTTTTAAAACTTTAGTGTACCCAATCATTTTTCCAATTAAGGGGAAATTTAGCGTGGCCAATCCACCTAGCTTGCATGTTTTTGGGTTGTGGGGGCGAAACCCACGCAAACACGGGGAGAATGTGCAAACTCCACACGGACAGTGACCCAGAGCCGGGATCAAACCTGGGACCTCAGCGCCGTGAGGCCGCAGTGCTAACCCACTGCGCCACCGTGCTGCCCTAGGACTGTATTCTTTGGGAGATTTATTGGTGTTGATAGTTGTTAAGATGTTTACTGTGGGTTTATAAAGTGTTAACTGGTTTCATAAATAAACATTGTTTTAATTTAAAAGTACTTTAATTCTCTGCTCCACTACACCTGTAAGGTCGGCCCCTGTGCTCCCCATAACCACAATCTATTAAAAGTTGTGGGTCAGGTGAACTCCATGATACACTTTGGGGTTCTCTAAACCCTGGCCCATAACAATACTATCAAGTTCACAATTTCTGAATACCAATGTGTGTCAAGTGACGACTGTATGTTGAGGTGTGGAGGTAGAGGATGGAAATTTGTAAGCATTCTTGCAAGTAAAGATTATTGGAAACAAGGCAAGGAGTCCATGGAACATCTTATTCCAGGTATTTTAGGCTGCATCCGCAGTTTCTTGAAAAACCTTGAGTTTGAACTTCAGCCCCACGCCCCTGATTTAAGGACACCCGGTGTGGAGAGGGATGAGGAGGTAGGAGGACCTCCTCATGAACCTGCTCCTGGGCCTGGCTAAAGTTGCCATAAACAGGTTCAGGCAGTGGGCGACCAACGGTGCCATTCAACCTGACTGCCCCTCATCCGCAGCTACATTCGTAGCCGGATGTCCAAGGAGAGGGAGCACGTGGTGTCCATGGGCACCATCAAGGCCTCCATGCCCGGTGGGCCTCACAAGGTCTGGAGTTTTATTGACCCTATTAATCACATTTTGGTTTGATGGTTTAAGTTTCATTTGCTCTCTTGTTTTTGTTGAAGGCAATATTCCTTTAAGGGGCTGCACCTTTTGATTTGTCCCTCAGTTTATTTAATTTAGTTTATTTGGTTCAGTCAAAACAGTTGGAAACAAGACAAGTCTGCACTGATTTAACTACTATTAACCTTTTTTAAAATTATCCTACTGTGAGAGTAAAAGACCTTACTGTGGACTCAGTTTGAGCCAGATCAGAACTCAACTCAAAAGATTACTCAAAATGTCTGAATACCTTAGCTCCACCCAGCAATGACATCATCTCCCCAGGCTGAAAACATATTAACTCCCTGTGGAATCCCCCTAGTCAAATAATTGTGCATTAGCCCAGGCTTTTACAATGGTCAATTTCTGCTTCCTGGTCTTGCAAAACGTGCGGACGGGATTCTCCGAGCCTCCACGCTGAGATCATGATCGGCGCGGGGGCGGAGAATGGGCGTTGACGGCAAAATCCGGCACGACGCCACTCCTGCGATTCTCCGGTCCCCGCGCCATCTCTTAAGGAAAGTCCAGTGTGAAACACCCGCATTTTGATGCTGGCGTGGGGACATAGCCCCATTATTGAAGAATCCCGTCCCATTCTTTTAAAAACATGACCTCTGTAGTCAGGCACACTCTAAATCAGGCTCTCATACCCTTAAATTACCAAATGTTTATAGTACAATATATCCAAAATCCTTCATTTGCCACAGCAATGAGATAATAGGGGCTGGTTTAGCACAGTGGGCCAAACAGCTGGCTTGTAATACAGAACAAGGCCAGCAGTGCAGGTTCAATTCCCATACTGGCCTCCCCGAACAGCCGCCGGAATGTGGCGACTAGGGGCTTTTCACAGTAACTTCATTGAAGCCTACTTGTGACAATAAGCGATTACTTACTTATTTATTTAATAATGTTGTGCCTTGACTAGGTGAATTGTGGGACTTCCAATGGTGGCCATAGAGTGAGTGGTCGCATATTTGGTAGCTCACGCTCATGGTGGTCTTTTCATGGCCTTTACACCGGTTTGTAGCAGGGATTTTGAAGGAAAAAAGTGCAGAAGTGAGAGCAGAAGAGAGTGACCCCTAGTTTATGGAGCTGCGGCCCAGAAGTGCCCGGGAAAAAATGAACCAATTGGTTGAGGTGTGAGGAGCAGATAACGCATGCGGAGATGGCAGGCGGGCAGGGTCCGGCCCTGCCGGCTCAATGGTCAACGTACCAGTCACTGAGCTTCCTGAATGAGAAGTTCACCCAACAGTGGAAGGAAAGTTTGGAGGACATGGCCCGGGCGGTGGACTCGGTCAGGGTGGTGGTTGACCACGAGGAGACGAGACTGGAAGCCCAGGGACATGCGATCCAAAGGTTGGAGGAACTGGCAGGGGTGCATGGTGGTACGATTACATCGGCTCCTGGACAAGGAAAATATCATGAGCTGGGCCAAGAAGACGAGGTGATGCACCAGTGACGACGTCGAGATTCGTGTGCACCAGGATCTGGGAGCAGAGCTCGCGAAGAGGAGGGCGTATTTTAATAAGGTCAAGTCGGCCTGTACAAGAAGGGCGTTAAGTTTGGTCTGCTGTACCACGCTCGCCTACCGTTGACCATGCTAAATGCTGACAGAAGGTTACAGTCGCTACTCTCAGTACAGAATGGCTTCAGGTACACTTTCAGGCAGGATTTAGATGAGGAAGATGCTCTCGCTTGGCAAGAGTTAAATAAAAGCGCCCAAAGATACGTAGAGGACACAGGAAATCAAAATCGCGCCCCCCACGCCCCACAAAGAAAGGCACCTGCAGCACCGACTGCACAGGCAGCACACACCCCCACAATTCAACCCCCATGAATCCGGTTACCACACAGCGCAAGTAATCGGATCAGGATGAGCCTGATATCGTTTACACCACCCCACTGTCCATAACCCAATTAAGAGAAGCTTGTACGAAAATTAGTCCATTCCAGCCCACTGCAGACCCGCACAGCTTCTTTGAGGAGGTGCGCCGAGATGAGTGGGAGGAAGTAAAGCTAATAGTTATGAGCCTTAGCCAGTCCGTAAGGTCAGCTTTGCCCGAACCCCAAAATGTAGCAGGAGGAACCCTACAGGCAATGAAAACAGCCATATTAGATGCCATCGGGTATAACAAAGGAGATCCAGTCGAGGGTTTAAATCACTGCAGGCAAAAGAAGGGAGAACACCCGACCCCATTTGCTGGTCGTCTATGGATTCAATTCATGGCAGCCTACAGACGATTGAACCGCGCACACCTAAATGAGGAGGACACCACGAAGTGGTCCCGCACCTTAGTCCCGCATGCCACAGAAGCAGGTCAATAGGCTTGTGTAAACTACGAACCCGCAGACCACACACACAATGAAGTTTGGGTACTTAAAATGACTTTCTAGAGCATGGGAACAAACCCTACACCGACAGACAGATCAGGAAGAGATAGAAGCAAACATGCACCCACTTAGGACTAGCCAGGACCCAGCATGGATAAACGAGGGTAGACACGAGGGACAGCACCCCAGAGCACAGGCACCACGAGGTTGTTACAATTGTGGCAACGTAGGACATTACGCCCGTGATTGCCGATAAAACCCTCCGAACCATCAATGACACCAACAACCAAACCCCCCACCTAGGAAAAATGTTAGGTCCATGCATAATGTCAGCGCTCATTCAGACAACTTAGCGTTTAACTCCACAGATTGATGGTGTTCGGACTCTACAACTTTGGTCTGTGACAGATGCTGGGACAAATCAGGCAGACCAGTAGTCACAGGCACAGTCCGGGGACATACAGTCAATTTTCTTTGGGACGCAGGAAGATCCCGCACCACTTTAAACTCCTCCACCATGTTTCAGCAGGACAAATGGCCCACCACAGACACCATCATCCTGAGTGGATTCACAGGCCACATGCAACAAGGATATATCACAGCTCCCATACCTATTCAGATAGGGAACATTAGCACCAAACATCCCGTCATTTTAGTTGACGTACCCCAAACCGCAGAGCACATTTTAGGCATTGACTTCATGAGCTGTCATAACCTTTCGTTTGACACAGCAAACAAATGTGTATGGCAAATGGCTAAAACAGCTAGGCCCCCGCTACGCTCACAGTAGGGATTATTAAAACAGGATTTGCTCAGTAGGGGACTATTGGTTTAATCCCCAAACAATTAGTGCAGACCAGACGGTTAGAGAGGTCCTCATAAAACACAAAGCTTCGTTCGCACAACACAAACACGATTATCGGAAGATCCCAGGTACAGTCACAATTTCAGGTCCCGATCCAAAACCACAAAAGCAATACAGTTTCCCACAGCAAGCCGAGGGTGAGATTTTGAAGGTTATTAACAGTTTGTGAGGTCAAGGAGTTATTCAACCTGTAGCTTCCAGAAATAATGCCCCAATGTGGCCCGTAAAAAAGCCCGATGGTTCATGGCGACTGACGATCGACCGCCGAGAACTTAATAAAGTTAACCCCTTTAGCAGCCCCCACTGTTGCCACGAGTCCCATGGCCATGCTCAAACAAGGAGTACAGGCAAAGTACTTCACAGTGCTGGACATCAGCAATAGCTTTTGGTCCATCCCGTTAGACAAGGCCTGTCAGTATAAATTTGCGTTTACGTTTCAAGGGCAGCAGTACACATGGACATGCCTCCTGCAAGGATTCCATAACTCCCCCTCCATTTTCCATCGACAATTGGCCAATGGACTTTTTACATTTTCCCGACCTGATTGCCTAATACAATATGGAGACGATCTGCTCCTGCAAACGGACACAAAAGAGGAACACATAGATCTCTTATCTGAATTACTAGGCCTACTGCAATCAATTGAATGTAAGGTAAACCCCAAAAGGCCCAGATCTTAAAAGAAAAGGTTCTCTATTTAGGCACCATCATCACCCACAGGAAGAGAGAAATTGAACAAAAATGGATCGAGTCCATCGTTAAATTGCCCCTGCCCCAAATTGTCACTGCCCTCCGGCCATTCCTAGGTTTGGTGGGATATTGCAGAAATTAAATAGATGGTTTTGCCACCAAAGCAGCCCCACTCTCAGAGCTTCTTAAAATGAATGCCCCATGGGAATGGCTTCCGCAGCACACAGATGCCATTGACGATTTAAAATGCGCCCTAGGCACAGCCCCCGCTTTACAATTTCGAGACCCAGACTCACCCTATGCCATCGAACTAGCAACCACTGACCGAACCCTATCAGCAGTATTCCTGCAAGAACGACATGATCACAGGACCTGTAGCCTATGCCTCAAGAGTTTTGGACCCCGTAGAGCAAGGATTCTCAGCCTGCGAGCGGCAGTTGCTTGCAAGTCTTTTGGGCAGTACTGTACTTTGCGTACATCACAGGCCTCAACCCAGTCACAATCTTGACCGAGCACATTCCCACTCAACTATTACTAGACGGTAAATTAAAGGACAGTTCAGTCAGCCAAATCAGAGCAGCTCGCTGGACACTACTGTTCCAAGACCCACACATTTCTGGCCAATAATCTCCAATATGCAGGGACCCTACATGAGTCCCAGATCATAGCAGCCCAACACCACACAGGACCCTTTATCCCAAAGTCACTACACCCACGAGCAGGCAGTAAAACACAGAACTCCCAAACCACAGGGTTTATGTAGACGGTTCTTCCACACTCAAAAATGGAGTTAGAATTACTGGTTGTGGAATTTACATGGAAGACACGCAGGGACGCCCACTGGAAAAGATCTCTTTGAAATTGCCCGGCCACCTAGGTTCACAAGCAGCAGAACTCGCAGCCATAGCCTATGTAGTTCAGCACCCCGACTCTTTTCCAACCCCCGCAGACATACACTCCGACAGCCTGTATGTGTGCAATAGTTTAACAGAATTCCTGCACCTGTGGGAATCTCAAGGTTTTGTTTCAGCCGATGGAAAACCCCTGCTGTCTGCCCTGTTGTGAAAGCACATTCTCAGGACAGCCTCAGACGCACATACGGTATCATTAAAGTAAGAAGCTATCATCGCTCCTCCCCACCCAGTAATGTAAAGGCAGACGCCTTAGCCAAAGCAGGATCACGCCATGGTCACTTCTGGCAGCCACCCGAAAGCAAACAGATACACTCAGTCCAGATTTCCCAGACCAATATTGAGAATCTATCCCAGGGCCAAAAATCAGATGACACCCTCAAACAGGTTTTAGACGGCAACTTCCCAGCCCCCTATGATAAATGGAAAGATGCACTGACTGTACAGGACAGCATAGTTTTAAAAAACTGAATTTATGTGGTCCCCACCCAGGACAGAAACCAGCTCATTTACCAATTTTATGCCGGACACGGACATCAGGGGATAGACAATACCTTTGCCCATTTAAGACCATTGTGTTGGTGGCCTGATTTAAAAACCGATGTAACACATTATGTCGAGAATTGCCTTATCTGTGCTCAGAACAATCCCGAACGGTACGCAAAGAATGGACAATTGAGACACACCCGACCTGTTAATGGCCCTTGGACAAATTTGCAAATCGATTACATTGGCCCCCTCCCCCGTGCAGAAATGGTTTCAAGTACATACTGGTTGTAATCGACACCTTTACTAAATGGGTAGAAGCATTTTGACCCAACAGGTATTCACACTGGGGTCCCCCCCGCACCCCCCCCCCCCCCCCCCCCCCCCCCCCCCCCCCGCAGCACTGAGTCAGACCAAAGTTCCCACTTCACCGGCAGAGTCATGCAAAATGTTTTAACATTTTTTTAGGATCAGGCAAAAATTCCACCTAGCTTATCACCCCCAATCCAGTGGCATTGTTGAGAGAATGAATCGCATTTTGAAAGTGACCATTAGGAAGATGGTGCAACAGAATAATGCCACATGGGACACAGTCCTCCCATTTGTTCTCATGTTTATTCGGAACACCGTTTCCAGTTCCACAGGTTTCACCCCCCAACACTCTCATGACCGGACGGCCCATGAAGGGAATTGAATATTTATTAGGTCTCGTTTTGGCAAGCCCTACAGTAACCACCCTCACCCACAAAAAAGCAGTCCAATAGTCACAGATAATATTAAAGCAGCACAGCTCGCTGCAGCTGTCCGACTAGGCGCTAGAAGGAAGCAGAGTAAAGCCTGCTTTGACAAAACCATCCACCCCGTAGAGTACACAGTCAGTCAGCAAGTAATGGTTTCACTTTACAACCCCAGTTCTTTCCTCTCCCCCAAATTTGCAGGACCCTACTCCATTTCTGACAAAGATAACGTACCCCAACAGTAAAACTGGTTGGTTCCACATCAACCTACTCAAAGTCTACGGATCACAATGTAGCCATTCCCACCACATCTCTCTGGAAAACGGACACGATTACGCCCTGCCCGTCGACAACCTAGTCCAACCCCTATGCCAACCCTCCCCCAGCCATGCTGGCATTTATCCCTTGTCCACGCCCACAGACCCGAACTTGTCTCCGCCCACGGGTACGGACTTTCACCTTGAACTTGACTCCGACGACTGCGAGAGCCTCCCGGATTTGATTACTATCCATGAACACTGGCGCGATCTCTCTGCCCCCAGTCACCCCAGCCCCCAGAACCATTAAGACCATAAGACATAGGAGCAGAATTAGGCCACTGGGCCCATCAAGTCTGCTCTGCCATTCAATCATGGCTGATATTTTTCTCATCCCCATTCTCCTGACTTATCCCCATAACCCCTAACCCCTTTATTAATCAAGAACCGATCTATCTCTGTCTTAAAGACACTCAGTGATTTGGCCTCCACAGCCTTAGTGACAAAGAGTTCCACAGATTCACCACCCTCTGGCTGATGAAATTCGTCCTCTTCTCAGTTTTAAAGGATGGTCCCTTTAGTCTGATATTGTGTCCTCTGGTTTGTGTCCTCTGCTTCTAGTTTTTCCTACAAGTGGAAATATCCTCTCCACATCCACTCTGTCCAGGCCTTGCAGTATCCTGTAAGTTTCAATAAGATCCTCCCCTCATCCTTCTAAACTCCAATGTGTACAAACCCAGAGTCCCCAACCGTTCCTCATACGACCAGCTAGTGTCGCTTTTGATCTTTTGCCAATTAATTTAAAACTGTGTCCTCTCATTTTCAATCCTTTCACAACTGGGAACTGTTTCTCCCTGTCTTCTCTCCAGACCCCTCGTAATCTTGACTATCTCCATCAAATCAGCTCTCAGCCTTCTCTTCTCCAAGGAAAACAGCCCATCCTCTCCAATCTATCTTCATAACTGGAACCATTCTTGTGAATTCTTTCTGCACTCTGTCCAAGGTCTTCATATCCTGTGAACAAATAACATGCATTAATGACATGCATTAATGAAAGGTCCTAGACTTGCAACGTTGACTCCACTGTATAGGGTGGATACGTTGACTTGAGTAGGGTGATCATTGCTCGGCACAACATTGAGGGCCGAAGGGCCTGTTCTGTGCTGTACTGTTCTATGTTCTATGTTCTATATGAGGCGCCCAGAATCATAACCGGGTGAAGCGCCATTTTTGAAAAGTAGAGAAAAAGAGGGCTAAAGGCAGGATGCCGCCGGGGGAAGCGCTGAGGTATATGCCGCACGCTAATTGGTTACAACCGGGACTATTAATTAATATACTATGCGGCCCTTTAAAATTGCGAATTTCTGAATGTGGCCCTTGCACGGAAAAGTTTGCCCACCCCTGTTATAACTCCTTCCCCATCGGCCAGCTGATTCTCCAGGGGTTCACCCCCCCCCCCCCCCCCCCCCATTTGTTCCATGGACCCTCTCAGTTCTCTTGCCATTGCCGGGACCCTGCCCGTTCTGCAGCACGACCGGTCCAGGTCGGGATCAAGGACTGTATTAAAGTCCCCACCCATAATCAACTTGTGCAAATCTAAGTCGGGGATTTTCCCCAGCAGCCTTTTGATGAAATCTACATCATCCCAGTTTGGAGCGTAAACTCTCAGTAGGTCCACCTTCACCCCCTCAAGCTTGCCCCGGACCATAAGAAATCTACCCCCCCCCCCCCCCCCCCCCCCCCCCCCATCCACAACTGTGCTGTCCGCCTCAAACTTAACCCGTTTGTTAATCATGATCGCGACCCCTCTGGTCTTAGCGTCAAGCCCCGAATGGAAGACCTGGCTAACCCAACCCTTCCGTAATCTAATCTGGTCCGCCACTTTCAAATGCGTCTCCTGCAGCAACATTACATCCGCCTTCAGAGCCCGTAAATGCGCGAACACGTTTCCTCTTGACCGGCCCGTTTAATCCTCTAACATTCCAGGTGATCAGCCTGGTTGGAGGGCACCCTGCCCTCCCCCTACGCCAATCAGCCATCCCCCTTTTTGGGCCCACCCTCTGCCCATGGGCTACGCCTCCCCTGGTCCACCTCTTGGCAGCTCCCACCCCCGACCCCTTCCCTGTTACCTGGTTCAGTTCCCTCCCTCGTCAGCAGATCATCTTCCCCCCCCCCCCCCCCCCCCCAGCAACAACCCCTTGTAACCTAACCCCTGCTATATACTGGCTGTACACACCCCCCCCCCCCCCCCCCCCCCCCCCCACCTCGCTCCCATTGACTAGCTCAAAGCAGCTAGCCTGGTGGCTCTCAACTCCGGCGCCACCATGTCTCACACCTATTGTCCCCCCACTCCCCTCCCCCCCACCCATCAACACCACCTCCCCAGAACAGCCCTGTTCGAGCAATCGCTCTGGGACCGAGACAGAGAACAAAGCAACATTCCCAGAAGAGAAAAAAAGGCAAAGAGAACCCGAACAGCCCCCCAGCACTCAGCAACTTAAACTTTATTTCACTTTAGCTTTAACTTTAAAACTTTCAAACAGGCAAACACAAACACAAGAACACCCCCAGTTTTTAGTAAAAGAGCATGCCGAACGACATCGCTAACACGAAGGGCAATCTGCGAACAAATGCAAACTTCCCGTAATACACTCTAGCTTAAGTCCATGGGTCCTCAGTTCGGCACCAGTCCATGCCCCTTAGCGAAGTCCATCGCGTCCTCTGGGTTGTCAAAATAATGTTGCTGTTCCCGGTATGTGACCCAAAGCATCGCCGGGTAAAGTAGCCCAAACTTGATCTTTTTAAACAGAATCTCTTTAATTTGTCTGTAGGCTGCCCTCTTTCTGGCCACCTCCTGGCTCAGATCCTGGTAGATGCGCAGGACACTGTTGTTCCATGAGCAGCTCCTCGTGCTCTTGGCCCACTGTAGAACCCGCTCCTTGTCCACGAACCTATGGAACCTGACCACCATCGCCCAGGGGCGCCCCCCCTCCCCCCCTCTCGTGGCTTCCTTGCCTGCACTCTGTGTGCCCTGTCCAGCTCCAACGGACGTGGGAAGAAATCACCCCCCACCAGCTTCTGCAGCATGTCTGCCACATATGCCGTGGCATCCACTCCCTCGTCCCCCTCCGGGAGCCCAATGATTCTCAGATTCTGCCGGCGAGAACTGTTTTCCAGGTCCTCCAGTCTGTCCATCAGCCTTGCTTGCTGCTCCTTCAACTTACTAATTTCCACGTCCGCTACCGCTTGGAAATCCGCCTGCTCTTCCACTGTCTTCTCCAGTGCCTGGATCTTCTTATCCTGAGCATCCAGCCTCTGGTCTAGTCTCTCCACCGCTTTCTGGAGTGGTTCCAAATTATCCCGTTTCAGTGCTGCGAAGCTCTCTTTCATGACCTGCAGCAAGTTGTCCAGTGTTGCCTGGACCGTCCTTTCCGTGGTCTGTTCATCGGCCATCTTTCCTCCCACTTGAGCTTCCACACCACCTTTGTTCAGCCTCTTCTTTGCCTGTTTTCGCTCCCTTCTGCTCCTTAAGTCCATACAACTCTGTATGGATTCAGATCTCGAGTGCTATTGCTTTTCACTCCAGCGCTCAAAAGTTCAAAAAAGTCAGGGAAAAAGGTCTTAAAGTCCGACCGGAGCGAGAGCCACCAAATGTGCGGCTTACTCCCTCATAGCCGCCACCGGAAGTCGCGAAAGCAGACTTTAAGAGGTGTGATGGGTTGCCATTGCCGTTGGCAGGTCAGCTCCAGACAGTAAAGATGACGGTGTTGCCGAAGTTTTTGTTTGTGTTTCAAAACCTCCTGTTTTATGTGCCCAAGTCCATTTTTAGGGAGGTTAATGGGTTGATCTTGAGGCTTCGTGGGTTAGGAGGGTGTTTTTGGAGATGGTGGTTGGGGGTGGCGGGGTGTAGCATTGTCAAACTTGTTTAACTACTACTGGCAGTGAATATTGCAATAGTTTGGAAATGGACGGTGGAGGAACAGTCGATTTGTGGGGGGGGGAATGGAGGCAGCCTCGTGTAAGGGGACCAGTTTGAGGCCACTGTTGTTGACGCCCCTTCCGTTCTCACCGGTCAGGTACTCCATGAGTCCGCAAGTGGTATCAGCAATGAGGGTTTGGAACCAGTGTCGGCAGCACTTTAGATTGGACGACATGTCTCTGTGGGCCCTGACAGGACAGGGTTGGATGTGAAGTTCCAGCAGGTGGGGATAGAATATTTTAGGGATGTGTTTGTGGGAGGGAAGTTTACAGGCCTAGAGGAGCTGGAGGGGACATATCAATTGTAGAAGGGGAGCTGGAGGGGACATCAGTTGTAGAAGGGGAGCTGGAGGGGACATATCAGTTGTAGAAGGGGAATGGATTCAGGTATCTGCAGATTAGTGACTTCATGAGGAAGGAGGTGCCGTTGTTTCCGATGCTGCCACCCCAATGCTGCAGGATAAACTTATGTCTGAGGTTGAGACACATATGGGTATTAATAAAGGGGGAGGGTGCTCCCATAGAGGAGGTTAGGTGTAATTGGGAGGAGAGGTTGGGAGAGATGTTGGGGGCCAGAGTGTGGAGTGAAGCTGTGCGAAGTGTGAACACGTCCTCATTGTGTGCACAACTAGGCCTCATCCGATTTAGGGTGGTGCATACGGCCCACATGATCGCGTCCAGGATTCTTTCCAGGGGTGGAGAGTAGGTGTGAACGTTGAGTGGGGACGCTGGCGAATCATGCACATGTGTTTTGGGCGTGTCTGAGGTTGAGGGGGTTTGCAGACGTAATGTCAAAGAGTTTGGAGGTAGAGGTAGCCCCGAGTCCAGAGGTGGTGATATTTGGAGTGTCAGAGGATCAGGGAGTACAGGTGGGAGAGAGGCCGACGTGTTGGCCTTTGCCTCCCTGATAGCCCGGACATGGATTTTGTAGTGCTGGTAAGGCTCCGAGACGCCGAGGGCAGGGGTATAGGTGAGCAATTTGGCAGAGTTCCTGCATTTGGAAAAGACCAAGTTCTCCATTCGAGGTTTGGAGGAAGGGTTCACCTCGAGGTGGAAGCTGTTCATCGACTCCTTTAAGGAGTATTGAGTCGGCAGCATGGAGGTGAGGTGGGTTTTGTTTTATATTCTGTTTTGGGTGGGGGGGTGGGGGATGAAAAACTGGAATATGAGGCCGGGTGCTGGGGTGGCAGGGGGGTGATTGGATGGTATTTGTTAGAGGGGTGTAGGGAGGGAGGGGGTTGTTTGCTGTTGCAATGAGTTGCTTTTGTACTTCTTGGTTATGTATATATAGAAAATGCCTTCAATAAACTGTTTTTAAAAATAAAGGTGTCTGCCCCTCACTTGGGGTGGGGGTATGGTGGGGGGGGGGGGGGGGGGGGGGGAGAGAGAGAGAGAGAGAGAGAACCTGTATCTTTTGGAGGAGGGGGAGACACCTAATGTCAAAAGGTGTCTGATGATGGACTTGACCCCCCCCCCACAGTTTATGAAGAGAGATTGGATAGACTGGGGAGTAAACTTTTCCCTTGGTGGAGGGGTCAATGACCAGGGGGCATAGATTTACGGTAAGGGCAGGAGGTTTAGAGGGAATGTGAGGAACAGCAGCTTCACCCAGAGGCCGGTGGGAGTCTGGAACATAGAACAGTACAGCACAGAACAGGCCCTCCGACCCTCAATGTTCTCCGAGCATTATCCGAAACGAAGATCAGGCTATCCCACTCCCTGTCATTCTGGTGTGCTCCATGTGCCTATCCAATAACCGCTTAAAAGTTCCTAAATTGTCTGACTCCACTATCACAGCAGGCAGTCCATTCCACACCCTAACCACTCTCTGAGTAAAGAACCAACCTCGGACATCCCTCCTATATCTCCCACCCTGAACCTTATAGTTATGTCCCCTTGTAACAGCTACATCCACCTGAGGAAATAGTCTCTGAACGTCCACTCTATCTATCCCCCTCATCATCTTATAAACCTCTATTATGTCGCCTCTCATTCTCCTCCACTCCAAAGAGAAAAGCCCTAGCTCCCTCAACCTTTCCTCATAAGACCTATCCTCCAAACCCGGCAGCATTCTGGGAAATCTCCTTTGCACCCTTTCCAACGCTTCCAAATCCTTCCTATAGTGAGGTGACCAGAACTACACACAATGCTCCAAATGTTGCCTCACCAGGCTCGCTGCATGGAAGAGTGTGGGAGGCTGAGATCCTTATAACATTTAAGAAGCATTTAGATGTGCACTTGTGATGCCAAGGCATAACAAGGCTGTGGGCCAAGTGCTTGGAAATAGGATTCGAAGAGTGAGGTGGTTGTTTTTGACCAGTGCAGACTGTGCTGTGGACCTCTATCCTCCATGACTCTGTGCCCAAGGTCCCTAACCCACTGAGTATTTGCAGCACTTTTGTCTTTATTTCAGATTTCCAGCGTCTGCAGTTTTTTTGCTTTTGTCTTAATGCCCCAAACAAAGGTTGCCTCTCATTCCATACAATAGCTTGCAGTTGTCAAGCGAGAGAGAAAAACATTACAGGCACCCTTGCCCTTTATAGGTCACATGTTGAATGACTCGCATTCGATGAATCTGGAGTATGCATCTTAATTTTGCTTTTGACTGCATTGTCCGATAAGTTTGAGGAAAATCTCAGGCTAAACTAAAACTCAAAGTTACAACCCTTTATTTTATTGTTGCAATTTGTTTGGTCAACTTGCTTTTCTGTTTTCTTTCCCAAGAAAGAAAATAATTAAGATTTTCATCATATCAATCAATCTGACTTTGACCTGTGGTAACTATATTTCTTTTTACTGGAGCTGATGTGGCTTAATTGTTAAAAACAAACGTGTATTTCATAGTCTGTAAATGATTGATGAGAAAGTACCAAACAACCAACAATTCATTCATTTTGACGTACGCCGCTACATAAGCAAATGCAACAGCTGGTCCACACCAGTAACATCCTATAATCAGGCAAATGAATAAACAAAGAACTCTCATTCATCTCTTTGGTTTCTCCTATTGAGTCTCCTTCTGTCTTGCGCCATTAGCACTTCTGTCGTTTAACCATCTCCTATTCAAAAATCAATTTGCAGCTCAAGCTTTTCCCATTTTTTTTGTCGAGGTGGCTTCCACCCCCCCCCCCCCCCCCCCACCTTCCCTCAGTCTGTTCTAATTTCTCAGCTGTATCACTGTAACGTCTTGCAGTTCCCACAAAAGGCGATGGTTGATTTATGTAACACAGGTGTTTCCAGCATTTTCTGTTTTTAGTGGTATTGGTTGAAGTGGTGGAGGTGGGGAGGGCGGTGGGGTGGGGTGGGGGGGAGATTGTTGCCCACCTGTTCTGCATTTAGCGGTATAGGGATCCTTGGGCTGAATTAAATGTGCCTCGGCGGTGGGCGAGAGTCCACTCCGGTAGTCAGTGGATCGCCGACACCCATCCCTGCATAATACGGGTAACAGCCAATTAATGGCCGGCCGGCAGAGAGCCAGCCAACAGCGACCCAAGCCAGGAATCGAACCTGGGACCGTGGAGCTGTGAAGCAACTGTGCTAACGACTGTGTGACCGTGCTGCCCCTAAAGCTATTTGAAGGCACTCCGTTTACCGGATTCTGGCAGATGCCAGATGGAGAAGAGAATATAATAATAATAATGTGAATAATAATCTTTAATCCTGTCACAAGTAGGCTTACATTAACACTGCAATGAAGTTACTGTGAAAATCCCCTGGTTGCCACAATCCGGCGCCTGTTCGAGTACACAGAGGGAGAATTCAGAATGTCCAATTTTTTTAAATAAATTTAGTGTACCCAATAATTATTTCCAGTTAAGGGGCAATTTAGCGTGGCCAATCCACCTACCCTGCACATCTTTTGGATTGTGGGGGTGAAACCCACACAAACACAGGGAGAACTCCACACGGACAATGACCTGGGCCCGGGATTGAACCTGGGACCTCAGTGGCATGAGGCAGCAGTGCTAACCACTGTGCCATGTGCTGCCTTTGGAATGTCCAATTCATCTAACAAGCACACCTTTCAGAGCTTGTGGGAGGAAACCGAGGCACCCGGAGGAAACTCATGCAGACACGGAACTGGGAGGGCCCTAGACCACAAATGGTGCAGGGTTTGATCACAACTCTGTGTGAGCCCTCTCCGGGCTGTAAATGATAGGTGGGAGGTCTCTGTGCCCGCTGGTGGGGAGAAGAGACCTCCTAGCCAGACAAAAGCATCTTGGACAGAGGCCACAGCAGAGGCCATCAGCCTTGGTTCACCCAGCAAATCTGGCTGCAGTGTGGCAAAATGCTCAATGAGCTTTTGAGATCTGTGAGGGTGTGTGTCTCCATTCTGGAAATGAACATATACCAGTGATAAGCAACCTAGGCTAATGAGTGGGCTGCATGCGGGACCCTCCTTCATCTTAGTGGGCTGCAAGATTGAATGTGGGTTTCTTCACTAACCATGACCCCATGAATAAGATTAAAATGCGTCGGATATTTCATAATGAGTTATAGAAAATTCTGAATCATTTATATATTAATAGAACTTTCATCAACTTCAAATGGCAAAAACAAAAGAAATATTTACACATTGGAGGCAGAGGGAGGGCAGAGGGCAGCACGGTAGCACAAGTGGCTAGCACTGTGACTTCACAGTGCCAGGGTCCCAGGTTCGATTCCCCTCTGGGTCACTGTCTGTGAGGAGTCAGCACGTTCTTACCGTGTCTGCGTGGGTTTCCTCCGGGTGCTCCGATTTCCTCCCACAGTCCAAAGACGTCCAGTTTAGGTGGATTGGCCATGATAAATTGCCCTTAGTGACCGGGGAGGTTAGGAGGGGTTGTTGGGTTGCACGGATGGGGTGGAAGTGAGGGCTTAAGTGGGTCAGTGCGGACTCAATGGGCCGAATGGCCTCCTTCTACACTGTAGTTCTATGTTCTATGTTCACAGCTCTCACATTCAATGTTGTGAGCAATCAGCACATACCTCACTTCACTTTCCCTGGCTTTACATGCGAGTCACTTCAGTCATACCGGTGGGAAAAAAAACTACATGGACAGAAATCAGTAGAATGTGGTGGCTCTGCGTGTGAGCAGCGGTCAACAAAATGTCTTGTGGGGGACTTCCGGTTGCGGTGATGCGGAGCTAAGCCGCACGTTCGGTAGCTCCAGCTATTTGCGGTCTTTTGGGCTCTTTTAAGGACCCGCAGTGATGCTGGCTGGACTTTTCCCGGTGTGGGAACACATCCACTGCGCTTATCTGCCGGTGGATGGACTGGACCAGGAGCGGAGCGGTTAAAAAATCGGCTTTGGAGCAGAGAAAGGTGCGAGGCAGGAGAAACAAGATGGCGGCGGGTGGGGAACCGGCAGCGTGGCAGCAGTGGGTGCAGGAGCTTCTTCAGTGCTGCTTCAGAGAGCTGAAGGCTGAGATCCTGGAACCGTTTATGGCCTCGCTGGACAAGCTCATGGCGACTCAGACGGCTCAGGGTGCAGAGATCCGAGAGCTATGGCAAAAGGCCTCGGAGAACGAGGACGAACTCCTAGGCCTGGCAGTGAAGGTGGAGTCGCACGAGGCGCTCCACAAGAAATGGCTAGCGAGGATGGAGGAGATGGAGAACCGCTCCCGTCGGAAGAACCTGCGGATCCTGGGCCTTCCGGAGGGGCTGGAAGGTTCGGACTCGGGGGCCTACGTGGCCCTGATGTTGAACTCGTTGATGGGCGCGGGGTCATTCCAGGGACCCTTGGAGCTGGAGGGTGCCCGTCGAGTGCTGTTGAGGAAGCCCAGGCCGAACGAGCCGCCTAGGGCGGTGCTGGTCCGTTTTCACCACTTCGTTGACCGTGAGTGTGTGCTGAGATGGGCAAAGAAGGAGAGGAGTAGCAAGTGGGAGAATGCAGA
This sequence comes from Scyliorhinus canicula, assembly GCF_902713615.1. Classification (NCBI taxonomy): domain Eukaryota; kingdom Metazoa; phylum Chordata; class Chondrichthyes; order Carcharhiniformes; family Scyliorhinidae; genus Scyliorhinus; species Scyliorhinus canicula. Next base: position 151,190,665 of record NC_052147.1, read on the forward strand.
GATCAGGATCTACCAGGATTGGAGCGCAGAGGCGGCGAAGTGAAGGGCTGGTTTTAATCGGACGAAGGCAGTGCTCCACAAGAAACGGGTGAAGTTTGGCCTGTTACAGCCGGCTCGCCTCTGGGTCATTTACAAAGATCGCCAGCTTTACTTCGATTCCCCAGAGGATGCCTGGGCCTTCGTCCAGGCAGAGAAGTTGGACTCGAACTGAGGACTGGGGCTGGGGACTGATTTACATAATCCGGAGGCCTTGTCCTCCTGGGTATCCTTTCGTTTTTCTGGTTGTGTTTGTTGATGCCTTTTTGCTTTTTTGCTTTTTTGGAGCTGTTATTTATTTATTTTGGTGCTTTCTTGTTTTTCACTGGTGGAGGACGGGGGAGCTGTTTGCGGTCCCGCTGGGTCACGCGCCCTTCTTTTTCCTGCGTGTTGGGTCGGGGGGGATGGGGTCTGAGATGGAAGCGCGGGTTTTCTTCCCGCGTTGGAGGCGCAGTGGGCGGAACCGGCACTGGGTTGGGGGAGTGGTGGTTGTGTTACACCGGGGGGGGGTCGTTGGGGTGGTGGGAGCAGCCGGGGTCAGCAGGAGTCGGCTGACTTACGGAAGTACGATGGAAGGGATTATGCAGCTAGGTGGGGCCCTAGCTTGGGGGCAGGGTGGGAGGGCTTGGGGAAGGGAATGGGGGGGTGGGGGGCACCGGGTTGCTGCTGGAGGGGCCGAAGGGGAACTGCTGGTGATGGTGGGCCGGGTGGGGAGGGGGTTTTGGGTGGGGGGTCTGTCACCGTGGGGAACGGGCCTGGGGGGTTCTGCGGGCACATGGTGAGCCGAGGGAGAGCTATGGCTGACCGGCGCAGAGGGAGGGGGAAGACCCCCCAGATTCAGCTGGTCACATTGAACGTGAGGGGGCTGAATGGACCGGTGAAGCGGTCCCGAGTCTTGGCGCATTTGAAGGGGCTCGGAGCGGATGTGGCTATGCTCCAGGAGACGCACCTTAAGGTGGCGGATCAGGTGAGGCTGAGAAGAGGCTGGGTGGGGCAGGTGTTTCACTCGGGGCTTGATACGAAGAATCGAGGGGTGGCGATTTTAGTTGGCAAGAGCTTGTCGTTTGTGGCATCGAGTAAGAGACTGGCAATTCCAAACTCTAAATACTTTGACCAAGCTCCCTCAGAAAACATCATGCAGGTACCAATCTGTTGTGGTATCATGGTTGTGGTGTAATTCACCGACTGACCACTAGGAGTCTCATTAGTTTATAAGTGAATGTTAGAGTCAGGTGATCTCAGACTGACTAGGGAGCTGGGAGAGAGGTTGCTTGTGCATGTTCATACTGTTATTCATCTGTTGTTTGTATATAGTTGGCCTACAGTTAATCTTAATAAAGCTTTAGGTACAAGTGTTCTTGTAATATAAATCAGGCCATCCAACAAGAACATTACATGGTACCAGGCTAAAATCGTATTAAATGATGAGAAAAAACTAGCACACTGGGCTGAGAGGTGGCAGATGGAGTTTAATGCGGAAAAGTGTGAGGTGGTTCACTTTGGAAGGAGTAACAGGAATGCAGAGTACTGGGCTAATGGCAAGATTCTTGGTAGTGTAGATGAACAGAAAGATCTCGGCATCCAGGTACATAAATCCCTGAAAGGTGCCACCCAGGTTAATCGGGCTGTTAAGAAGGCATATGGTGTGCTAGCCTTTATCAGTAGGGGGATTGAGTTTCGGAGCCACAAGGTCATGCTGCAGCTGTACATAACTCTGGTGTGGCCACTCCTGGAGTACTGCGTGCAGTTCTGGTCACCACATTATTGGAAGGATGTGGAAGCTTTGGAAAGGGTTCAGAGGAGATTTACTAGGATGTTTCCTGGTATGGAGGGAAGGTCTTACGAGGAAAGGCTCAGGGACTTGAGGTTGTTTTCGTTAGAGAGGAGAAGGCTGAGAGGTGACTTAATAGAGACATATAAGATAGTCAGATGGTTAGATAGGGTGGACAGTGAGAGTTTCTTTCCTCGGATGGTGATGACCAACACGAGGGGACATAGCTTTAAATTGAGGGGTGGTAGATATAGGACAGATGTCAGAGGCAGTTTCTTTACTCAGAGAGTAGTAGGAATGTGGAACGCCCTGCCTGCAACATTAGTAGACTCACCAACTTTAAGGGCATTTAAGTGGTCACTGGATAGACATATGGATGAAAATGGAATAGTGTATGTCAGATAGGCTTCAGATGGTTTCACAGGTCAGCGCAACATCGAGGGCCGAAGGGCCCGTACTGCGCTGTAATGTTCTATGTTCTATGTTCTATTATCGAATGAAGCCTGCCACGAGGTCCACAGAGATTTGAAGATTTTGCAAACTGCAAGAATGAACTACATGGAGTCGTTGAAGCCACCAATGAGTCTCAGGTTTCATGGTAATGTGGACAGCAACTGCCGTGTGTTTAAGCAACAATGTAATCTGTTTCTTACTGCAATAAATTTAAGAGATCAATCAGTTTCGGGTACGGTAGCAATGCATCTAAAAGCCGCAGGGCCCAAAGCAATTGCTGTGTTTAATACGTTTACATTTGCAAACAATGAAGATAGTAAACATTTTAGCAAAGTCATTCAAAGATTTGATGAACATTGCACTCCCAGAAAGAATGACATTTATGAACTCTATGTGTTTAGATCACCTTTACAGAAGACAGAAGAATCCATAGATCATTTATGATTTAAAGTTAAAAGCTAAAACCTGTCATTTTTCTGCGGTGGAAGCTTCCATGATTCGGGACCAGATTGCTTTTGGTGTGAATGAAAATAAGCTGAGGGAACAGTTGCTGAGGGTATCGGAGTTGTCTTTAGATTAAACAGTTAAGATTTGTCAGACACACGTGCTAGCAGCACAACATTCTAAAATGTTTCTCAGTAATGGTGGTGTCTTCTTGGAGGAAAGCACTCTGGTTGCTGCCCTTTTTCCAAAAGATAGGAAACTTCAAAAAAAAAGGCGGGAAAGTTCCTGCAGCTCCTCGCACACCAACACAGGTTAAAGATCATGTCAAAGTATTTCTGTGGGTAAAGGCACAAATTAAGGCAATGTCCAACGTGTGTCAAGTTTTGTTCCAGATGCACAGGAAAAAATCACTTTACACAGAATTGCCACTTGAAGCTCAACTCCTGATCAGTCAGCACAGTGGAAGACACCGTCTCCAGTGATGAAACATCATTGTTTGTTGGAGTAATAACAGAGAAGAATAAATTTTGGAGACATCAAAACTTTTTTCAGCGCTTAAAATAATGCAAACTGATGCTCCATTTTAAATAAATGCAGTTGATGAGGACAAATGGCTGCTACCCACTTGAAGTGAACAGTACAGTGGTCTAATTGAAGTTAGACATTGATGCCAAAGCCAATTTAATCAGCATGACTGATTTTAAAAATCTAAAAATTTAGCCAATAAGCAAAACAAAATCACAAAATGGGCTTGGTTCTCCGCCGGAGGGATGCTCCGATTTGAGAACATAAGAACTAGGAGCAGGAGTAGGCCATCTGGCCCCTCGAGCCTGCTCCGCCATTCAATTAGATCATGGCTGATCTTTTGTGGACTCAGCTCCACTTTCCGGCCCGAACACCATAACCCTTAATCCCTTTATTCTTCAAAAAACTATCTATCTTTACTTTAAAAACATGTAATGAAGGAGCCTCAACTGCTTCACTGGGCAAGGAATTCCATAGATTCACAACCCTTTGGGTGAAGAAGTTCCTCCTAAACTCAGTCCTAAATCTACTTCCCCTTATTTTGAGGCTATGTCCCCTAGTTCTGCTGTCACCCGCCAGTGGAAACAACCTGCCCGCATCTATCCTATCTATTCCCTTCATAATTTTAAATGTTTCTATAAGATCCCGCCTCATCCTTCTAAATTCCAATGAGTACAGTCCCAGTCTACTCAACCTCTCCTCATAATCCAACCCCTTCAGCTCTGGGATTAACCTAGTGAATCTCCTCTGCACACCCTCCAGCGCCAGTACGTCCTTTCTCAAGTAAGGAGACCAAAACTGAACACAATACTCCAGGTGTTGCCTCACTAACACCTTATACAATTGCAACATAACCTCCCTAGTCTTAAACTCCATCCCTCTAGCAATGAAGGACAAAATTCCATTTGCCTTCTTAATCACCTGTTGCACTTGTAAACCAACCTTCTGTGATTCATGCACTAGCACACCCAAGTCTCTCTGAACAGCGGCATGCTTTAATATTTTATTGTTTAAATAATAATCCCGTTTGCTGTTATTCCTACCAAAATGGATAACCTCACATTTGTCAACATTGTATTCCATCTGCCAGACCCGAGCCCATTCACTTAACCTATCCAAATCCCTCTGCAGACTTCCAGTATCCTCTGCACTTTTCGCTTTACCACTCATCTTAGTGTCATCTGCAAACTTGGACACATTGCCCTTGGTCCCCAACTCCAAATCATCTATGTAAATTGTGAACAATTGTGGGCCCAACACGGATCCCTGAGGGACACCACTAGCTACTGATTGCCAACCAGAGAAACACCCATTAATCCCAACTCTTTGCTTTCTATTAATTAACCAATCCTCTATCCATGCTACTACTTTACCCTTAATGCCATGCATCTTTATCTTATGCAGCAACCTTGTCAAAGGCTTTCTGGAAATCCAGATATACCACATCCATCGGCTCCCCGTTATCTACTGCACTGGTAATGTCCTCAAAAAATTCCACTAAATTAGTTAGACATGACCTGCCCTTTACGAACCCATGCTGCGGCTGCCCAATGGGACAATTTCTATCCAGATGCCTCGCAATTTCTTCCTTGATGATAGATTCCAGCATCTTCCCTACTATCGAAGTTAAGCTCACTGGCCTATAATTTCCTGCTTTCTGCCTACCTCATTTTTTAAACAGTGGCGTCACGTTTGCTAATTTCCAATCCACCGGGACCACCTCAGAGTCGAGGGAATTTCGGTAAATTATCACTAGTGCATCTGCAATTTCCCTAGCCATCTCTTTTAGCACTCTGGGATGCATTCCATCAGGGCCAGGAGACTTGTCTACCTTTAGCCCCTTAGCTTGCCCATCACTACCTCCTTAGTGATAACAATCCTCTCAAGGTCCTCACCTGTCATAGCCTCATTTCTATCAGTCGCTGGCATGTTATTTGTGTCTTCCACTGCAAAGACCGACCCAAAAAACCTGTTCAGTTCCTCAGCCATTTCCTCATCTCCCATTATTAAAACTCCCTTCTCATCCTCTAAAGGACAAATATTTACCTTAGCCACTCTTTTTTGTTTTATATATTTGTAAAAACTTTTACTGTCTGTTTTTATATTCTGAGCAAGTTTACTCTCATACTCTACCTTACTCTTCTTTATAGCTTTTTTAGTAGCTTTCTGTTGCCCCCTAAAGATTTCCCAGTCCTCTAATCTCCCAGCAATCTTTGCCACTTTATATGCTTTTTCCTTCAATTTGATACTCTCCCTTATTTCCTTAGATATCGCTTGGAAGGTTCTCCACTGTTCCTCAACTGTTCCACCATAAAGTCTTAGCTCCCAGTCTACCTTAGCTAGTTCTTCTCTCATCCCCTTGTAATCTCCTTTGTTTAAACACAAAACACTAGTATTTGATTTTACTTTCTCACCCTCCATCTGTATTTTAAATTCCACCATATTGTGATCGCTCCTTCCGAGAGGATCCCTAACTATGAGATCATGAATCAATCCTGTCTCATTACACAGGACAAGATCTAGGACCGCTTGTTCCCTCGTAGGTTCCATTACATACTGTTCTAGAAAACTATCGCGGATACATTCTATAAACTCCTCCTCAAGGTTGCCTTGACCGACCTGGTTAAACCAATCGACATGTAGATTAAAATCCCCCATGATAACTGCTGTACCATTTCTCCATGCATCAGTTATTTCTTTGTTTATTGCCTGCCCCACCATAACGTTACTATTTGGTGGCCGATAGGCTACTCCTATCAGTGACTTTTTCGCCTTACTATTCCTGATTTCCACCCAAATGGATTCAACCTTATCCTCCATAGCACTGATGTCATCCCTTACTATTGCCCGGATGTCATCCTTAAATAACAGAGCAACACCACCTCCCTTACCATCCACTCTGTCCTTCCGAATAGTTTGATATCCTCGGATATTTAACTCCCAGGCGTGACCATCCTTTAACCATGTTTCAGTAATGGCCACTAAATCATAGTCATTTACGATGATTTGTGCCATCAACTCATTTACTTTATTCCGAATACTACGAGCATTCAGGTACAGTACACTTATGTTGTTTCTTTTACCTCTGTTTTGAATCTTAACATCTCCAGTTTTATTCCTTTTGTTATTACTGGGCCTATTCACTGAGCTCCCTTCAGTCACTATACCTTGTACTGTCGCCCTTTTAGATTTTTGACTATGTCTTCTCTGCCTTGCACTTTTCCCCTTACTTCCTTTTGCTTCTGTCCCTGTTTTACTACCTTCCAACTTCCTGCATCGGTTCCCATCCCCCTGCCACATTAGTTTAAACCCTCCCCAACAGCTCTAGAAAACACCCCCCCCATGACATCGGTTCCAGTCCTGCCCAGGTGCAGACCGTCCGGTTTGTACTGGTCCCACCTCCCCCAGAACCGGTCCCAATGCCCCAGGAATTTGAATCCCTCCCTCTTGCACCATCTCTCGAGCCACGCATTCATCCTATCTATCCTGACATTCCTACTCTGACTAGCTCGTGGCACTGGTAGCAATCCTCAGATTACTACCTTTGAGGTCCTACTTTTTAGTTTAACTCCTAACTCCCTGAATTCCACTTGTAGGACCTCATCCCGTTTTTTACCTATATCGTTGGTGCCTATGTGCACCACGACAGCTGGCTGTTCACCCTCCCCCCCCAGAATGTCCTGCAGCCGCTCCGAGACATCCTTGACCCTTGCACCAGGGAGGCAACATACCATCCTGGAGTCTCGATTGCGTCCACAGAACCGCCTGTCTATTCCCTTTACGATCGAGTCCCCTATCACTATAGCCCTGCCATTTTTCTTCCTGCCCTGCTGTGCAGCAGAGCCAGCCACGGTGCCATGAACCTGGCTGCTGCTGCCTTCCCTTGGTGAGCCATCTCCCTCAACGGTATCCAAAGCGGTATATCTGTTTTGCAGGGAGATGACTGCAGGGGACACCTGCACTGCCTTCCTACTCTTGCTCTTTCTTTTGCCGGCAGCCTTGGGGTTTCCCGATGGCGTGGGGCTGCCCCATGGTGGGAAACCCCATTGACCAGCCGGCATTATGGAGCGTCCCGCCAGTGGGGTGAAACAGAAATGTGGCGCGGCAGGGTGGACAATCCAGCCCCATATCTCTGAGAGATTATAATGGTTCAAGCAATAAATGTTATGGTGCTTGTGACCTGAGAGTAGTGGTGAAGAACACAGTTTATTCTATCCCATTCTGTACTATTGCCGAGGGCTGGGATTCATTATTGGGTGGTCAGTCCTGTGAAGAATTAGGTTAAGAGACATTGGTATACATCATCCACAGGATTGGAGCAGTACTCCAACAATTTTGAGAAAATTGTCTACAATTTCAGTGATGTGTTCGCAGGTTTTGGTGCACTACCATTCACCTATAAGATACAACTCTTAGATGGGGCAGCATGGTGATGCAGTGGTTAGCACTGCTGCCTCACGAAGCCGAGGACCCGGGTTCGATCCCGGCCCTGGGTCACTGCCCTTGTGGCGTTTGCAGATTCTCTCCGTATCTGCGTTGGTCCCACCCCCACAACCCAAAGATGTGCAGTGTAGGTGGATTGGCCATGCTAAATTGACCCTTAATTGGACAAAATAATTGGGTGCTTTAAATTTATTAAAGAGAAAAAACGATACAACTCAAAGAGGATGCAAAACCTGTGATACATGCACCAAGAAGAGTACCTGCACCTCTTCAGGATCGTCTCAAAAAGGAGCTAGACAGAATGGCAAAATTAATAGTAATCAGAAAGATAGAAGAACCTACCGATTGGGTAAATTCCATGGTATGTGTAAAGAAAAAGAATGGCGATATTCACATATGTATGGATCCCAAAGATATTAACGAGAATATCAAAAGAGAACATTACCAAATACCAAAGCGTGAGGAAATCACCGTGTCTGCATGGGTTTCGCCCCCACAACCCAAAGATGTGCAGGCTAGGTAGATTGGCCATGCTAAATTGATCCTTAATTGGGAAAAATGAATTGGGTACTCTAAATTTATTATTTTTTTATTTAAAAAATGAATAGAAGATTGCGTACCACATTTCCATAATTGGCAAAGAAGGAGGGGAATGCAATGGTACTGCAGGAAATGCTAAACATTGAAGCAAAACAAAGACAGTTATATGATAGAGTGTCTAGAACTTTATCACCTCTTAGTAGCGATGACATTGTGAGAGTAGAAGATTCGGGCAATTGGTCGAGAAAAGCCACTGTACTTGATTAATTAGCACTCCTTTCCTATAATGTACAGACAGAGGATGGGTTGGTTTTAAGAAGAAATCGTTGCGCACTCTGGAAAACCAGAGAAGACTTTCACAACAACGTGATGGATGACGAATCTACGTCAGAATCAAAGTCAGCTGCAGTGTCAGATAGTTCAGCAGTTCCTGAGCATGAGAATGTCATGGAGAACATTGAATCTACAAGTTCTGAGCAGTAAAGTCAAACTTTGAGAAGACCAACCAGAGCCAAAAGAAATCCTGATTGACTCAATTTGTACATTTGGACTATTTGTACAGACTATGCTTGCTGTTCTTGTATATATACATATATATTTGTTAAATCAGTTTTTTAAATTTTAAAGAAATTAAAAGAAAAAGGCTAATGATATCACGTGTAAATACACTGATGATAATGTATCAATTTATTCCTTCAAAGGAAAGGGGATGTCGTGATATCATGGTTGTGTTGTAATTCACTGCCTGACCACTAGCGGCCTCATTAGTATATAAGTGAATGTTAAAGTCAGGTGACGTCAGACTGACGAGGGAGCTGGGAGAGAGATTGCTTGTGCATGTTCATACTGTTCATAGAATTTACAGTGCAGAAGGAGGCCATTCGGCCCAACGTGTCTGCACCGGCTCTTGCAAAGGGCACCCTACTCAAGCCCACACATCCATCCTAACCCCGCAACTCAGTACCCTACTTAACCTTTTTGGACACTAAGGGCATGGCCAATCTACCTAACCCGCAGATCTTTGGACTGTGGGAGGAAACCGGAGCACCCGGAGGAGACCCGGAGGAAACATACTGTTATTCGTCTGCTGTTTGTATATAGTTGACCCACAGTGAATATGAATAAATCATTTATAGCTTTAGCTACAAGTGTCTTGCAATATAAATCAGGCCATCCGACAAGAACATTACACAATCATTTTTTAAAAAAATAATTTTTATTCAAATTTTCACAAAGTATCAACAACAAAAAGTAAAAAATTACAAAGAACAGAAAGAACCCCCCCCCCCCCTCCCGTGCATACACAAAGGAAGAGATAAATGAACACCCGTCATTCGCACAAAACACCTGCCCGTCCGTTCAACAGAAAGGACAGAAACCCCCCCCACCCCGTGTATACACAAAAGAAGAAACAAATAGCGCCCGTCATTAGCACAGAACAACTATGCACGACCCTTCAGTCCAAAACAAAGAAACAACCCCCCCCTTCCCCCCCAGGTTGCTGCTGCTGCTGGCCTTCTCCTATCGTTCTGCCAGGAAATCCAGAAATGGCTGCCACCTCCTGAAAAACCCCTGCACCGACCCCCTTAGGGCAAATTCACCTTCTCTAATTTAATGAACCCCGCCATATCGTTGACCCAGGCCTCCACGCTTGGGGGCCTCACATCCTTCCACTGAAGAAGAATCCTCTGCCGGGCTACTAGGGACGCAAAGGCCAGAATGCCGGCCTCTTTCGCCTCCTGCACTCCTGGCTCCACCGCCACATTACACAATCATTGACTGTTGTCACGCAGAATACTGTCTCTGCCCAACCCACAGGCTGCCAGCCAACCAATCGAATCAACTGATGTGTTATCTGTGTTGGTCTAACATCGACTGCAACTGGATGTAGTAAAACGAGAAACAGGCTTCCAACACAGGAGATGGTCCAACACTGTTTTACTGAACCTGTTGATTGCTGTACATAATCTGCTGTGGGTTGACACTCTATTAACCTAACTGATAACCTCCTACTGGCTTGACCAGACTAGCTCTCTATCACATGGGGATGATGTTCATTGGCCTGTGCACTGTGACTATCTCCCCAGCCGTGTTGTTGCACGTTTTACTTGAGTGTATTACGCGTTTATTGGAGTGTATTAACACGCCTCCGTTTAAAGGCCGTGTGCTTAACACTACTACAGCTCTGTGTATGTAATTCTGCTCGGAGTCGCCAGGTGCCGTATTTAGACACCTCACAAGTATATCAAGGTCAGGTTCAAAGTAATAAAACTGTACACTGATTAGTAAGTTCAAACGATTGATATTTATTATAACCAATATAATAAATACGCATGCATACGCTAAAGACTAATACTTATTTCTACTATTAAACGACTAAATACTTATCTAAGTAGGAACCAGCAAGGTCAGGGGACAAGGCCTTTTGTTCCTTTCTGGACTGCACCTTCTGTTCACTAATAGTCGGCTAGAGTATAAGCAATGCCTGGGTCACGTAGCGAGCGTTGTTTTGGCACTTACTGAACGATGGCTGGTGCTCAACGGCTGGTGATGGAACTGGAGTCAGGATGCGATGTATCAGCAAAGCGATGAAGACAGCAGAGAGTCGGAGCCAAACAACAGAGCCGGAGCAAAACAGAACGGACCATGTGCGGGGTCTACTTTTATAGGTCCGAGAGGTCCGTGCCCTTTGGGGCGGGCTCTTTCACCTGCTAGGTATCGATTGGGTCTTCTCCCAATCGATATTTTCCAAACCCCCCAATCTGAGGGTCTCTTCTCGATGGGTGGGGCGGTCTCTAGGGTTCTTTGTGATGGATACTTCTGGTGCCGTTTCGTCTGGGCGTCCACTCAAAGTATCCATTCAAACCCAAATGTTTCTATTGTGTGGGCCTAGATCTGGATCACCTCATTACTATGCAAATCGTTGTTGCCATTTACACCTTAAGCTGAGATCCTGCACCTGGCCATAAACTGGTTTTTGTACGTGCAGAATGCTAATTAGCCTTCTGCAAACTGCTTGTCCTTACTAAGACTGTTTTCTCCCTGCAGCCTTAGCAGTTCTCCATTTTGGTAGCCCAGTGTCCATCTTAGGTGGCTACAGTGTCCTGTGAGAGAGGGAGAGCCTTAATGCCCTGCGGACTTTATAGTGGTGGTGTCTGGTGATTGGTTGTCCTGTGTCATGTGTGTCAATCACTGCCTGTCTGCATCTCATGATATACAGGAGTGGATATTATGACATCAACTTCCTCCAAAGCTGTGCCCTAAGGTTCACGTGGCACCAACGAGTCTGATTCCCTCCAAAATACAAAACCTAGGAACACAATTTCCTGTCTAGCAGGCTGCTTCAGCTTGAGTCATCTCCTTCAAGGCACATTCCGATTAAGGGTCCACGGTCCAAAAATAATAAAAGTAAAGGAGAACTGCAAAGAGAAAAATAAGTTGAAATGCCATACTTTAAGTTTGGAAAAAATAGTTTAATTATTAAGGGATGTTGCTGCCATAGGGTAAGATGGTGAACTTCACAAAAGCCTACAAAATGCTCCACTGACGTCACTGCGTATCAGGTGCCATTTCACCAGCAAATAGTGTTATTCGAATACATAATACTTATCATGTTCCGTGTTAAGTTTCATTTGTGCCTTTTTCTAAGAAGGTTAACTCAACAGCATTGGAATCGCACTAGTAATTGAGGGGGATTTTCCACATCCTCCCCAGGGCGGTGGGAGGCAGCCCACCGTTGGCCATGGGATCATTAGGTCCTGCTGCTGTTAATAAGATTTCCCACTGAATCCAAACCCACCGCTGGGAAACTTGCGGCTGAAGTTCTCCATCAGTGGGACGGGAAGATCATGCTGGCAAGAACGGCTGGAAAAATCCCACCCGACATCAGTATTGATAAAGTAGTTTATTTCAGCTATTTTGCATGAAATTACAATTCTCTTTAGTTCATATGTTCATAAGAACTCCTCAACTCTGTTTTAAATTTGCTACCTATTATCCTAAGACTGTGACCTCTCATTCTACAGTGCCCCACAAGAGGAAGCATCAGCTCCATGTCTACTTTATCCATATCTTTTATCATCTTGTATACCTCAATTTTTTATTTTTTTTTTAATTTAGCGTACCCAATTATTTTTTTCCAATTAAGGGGCAATTTAGTGTGCCCAATCCACCTAAGTTGCACATCTTTGGGTTGTGGGGGTGAAACCCACGCAGACACGGGGAGAATGTGCAAACTCCACACGGACAGTGACCCAGGGCCGGGATTCGAACCCGGGTCCCCAGCGCCGTAGGCAGCAATGCTAACCACTGTGCCACCATGCTGCCCTTGTATACCTCAATTTAATCTCCTCTCATTCATCTCAACTCTAGAGAATATAGGCCTGAACTGTTCAATCTCTCTTCATATGTCAAACACCGCGGGTGGGATTCTCCATTTCTGAGAATATGGGCGTGATCTTCCGGCCTCGTTACACTCGTGCTGAAGCGTAACGGGGTTGGTGAATAGTGGGAGAGGCCAAAAACGGGAACCGTGCCAGGGGAACCGCGCCAAGCACCAATCAGTTTGCAATGCAACTGGCCAGCTCCCCTAGGCAAAATGTGGGTGGCTTGGGCTCCCCCCTCCTCAACAATCCCCACCACCGCCACCCCAGGAATCAGATGGGACTGAGTGAAGGAATGTCCAGCTCACATGCAGGGATCACCCAGGCGGTTGGTGGAAAGTGCTACCGTGGGCAGGAGTCAGACATTGTCAAACAATGTGGAGCACCAGAGCTGATCGCAGAGCGAGTTGTCATCATCCTCCAGCCCATGGACCAGACCCGCTGTTACTGCCAACCCAGGTTCTCCACCCTCTAGTGTGGCAGGTATGCATCACCAAAGGGGTTGTAGGCGAGGGGATGACCATTGACGGGGACGGGGTGGGGGGAAGGGGGGGATTGTGTATGGGGTGGAATGCGGTGTCCGTGCCTCTGGCCAGCGCACCCCGCCCAACCGCCCAACTGGAGGCGATCAGAGCTTCCCGTGCACATTAGCCCTGGTGCACACGTCATGCAGCCTTCCATGCCTCTCTGGGCTCCATGTCCTGCGCATCCTCCCTCTCCACTGCATCCTCCTCGTCGGACGAGGCCTGACCTTCCTCCTCCCCCTCCAGCACATTGTCCCTCTGCTGCACGATGTTGTGAAGGACACAGCAGGCCATCACGGTATGGGCTACCTCTCAGCATCATACTGGAGGACCCCAGAACGGTCCAGACATCTGAACCGCATCTTCAGGAGCCCGAAGCACTGCTGGTTTCTGTATGGGTATAGTTTTAGTGGGTCTCTGCATCGGTCTGTGGCCTCCGGATAGGTGTCATCAGCTGCGGGCGCAGAAGGTGACCCCTGTCGCCCATGCGCCAACTCCCCAGCCAGGCCACCCACAATGTCTGCCCATTGCCCCCTCCCCACCCTCTGACCAGCCCAGACCAGCCCACCCCTCACCCCCACCTGACGGAGCACCAAGACAGGTTGTAACAGTGTGAACAGGTGTTTAAAGTGACAACACATATACAGATTTGTACCCTAGCCCCTATAACTAAACTGTGCCCTGCACCCATGTCAAGTTAACTACTGTTTAACATCCTGGCCTTACATGAATCTTCGAGTGTGTCAGGTTAAAGGTGTCGTGCATATCTTGTTATGCTCTTGGCGTAGCGTAAGCGGTTTCCTCGATGTGCGCTCTGACAAAGGAAGGTTCAGACATGGAGATAACCTCAACACGTTTATTGAACTATTTACAATTCTTCTACTCGGGTTCACCACTACTGTTAATCGTTCTATAGCTACTCAGACTGACAAACCAGTCTGCTACAATCCACATGGTGGGTATAATGTTGAATCAACCCTGTGTCTGTACTCACTGAGTGTCTCCACTGCAAAGAGGAAGACCATGTGTGCTGTGTCCTTTTTATATGAGTTGGTGTAATGCCCCCCCTGTGGTAGTGTCACCTCTGTGTGTATCGTGAATGCCCATTGGTCGTGTCCTATCTTACTGACCTATTGGTTGAGTGCTGTGTGTCATGTCTCTGGTGCTCCCTCGAGTGTCTATCTAGTCTACTTTTTTACATTATCTCCTTGTGTATCTACAGTGATGCATATCACCACAGTGCACACTGCCTGGGTTTCGGAAAAAGACGTGTATGATACGCATCTGATGGTCACAAATAAGCTGCGCATTCATTGAGTGGTACCCTTTCAATTTTTGTAGAGCGGTCTATCATCTGCAGGTGCTTGTAGGGGGAAAATCAATCACCCCCTTGACACGGAGCGTCTGCACGATGGCGGCGAACCCCACTGCTCGGTCAGCCTGGTGGGTTCGGTCCATATTGAAATGGATGTATTGAGCCAGCTGGGTATACAATAATAATCTTTATTATTGTCACAGGAAGGCTTACATTAATACTGCAGTGAAAATCCCCGAGTCACCACACTCCGGCGCCTGTTCGGGTACACAGAGGGAGAATTCGGAATGTGCAATTCACCTAACAAGCAAGGCTTTCGAGTCTTGTGGGAGGAAACCCACACAGACATGGTGAGAATGTGCAGACTCGGTACAGACAGTGACCCAAGCGGGAATCGAACCTGGGACCCTGGTGCTGTGAAACAACAATGCTAACCACTGTGCTACCATGCCAACCACGATAGGGGCCTCCGTGATGGCACGGATGCTCCTGTGAACCGAGGTCTGTGAGATCACGGATAGGTCCCCACTCGGCAGCTGAAATGACCCCTTGGCGTAAAGGTTCAGGGCGACCGACACCTTGACGCCACGAGGAGCGGGCGTCCTCCCCCATACCCTGCAGTGCCAGATGTGCCATAATCTGGCCGATATGTTGCACTGTCTCACTGCGCAGCTGGAGTATTCAATGGCATGACTGGTCCGGTGGGTCCTTGAATAACAGGCGCTGCTGGTACACACGAGGCTTCATGCAGTGCCTCGTTTGCAACTCCTCCGCCTGCGGCGCGCTCCGCTGCTGCATGCTCTGCTGTTGAAGCTTCCTCCTCCTCCTCCTGGACCAGCTCAAGCTCGTAAAGCCACAGGGCATCCCACAGGGCAGATATGACTGGCAGGAAGACCACCATTGCTGGTTGTATTCCAATATCCACTGTCTGCAGGGGGTGAAAGGGTGACATGTAAGCATGGTGCATACCACCGTACACAACCAGGTCCAACGGGATACATGGTAGCCACGGTTCGCACTCAGAATTATCTTTCTTGTGTTCCATTTTGAGGGTTCTGGCTTTCATTATGGGCAGCTCGCTACCATAATGATAGGGATTTGCACTGTTAACTGTTCACAAAGATTCATTCACTTATTATTAATGTTCTAATTTTGTCCCCTGTTGCAATAGCCAGAACTGTGAAAGGTGCCTTCTCCCTCATTTTGCCTGCCTTTAATCCTTTCACTGGGTTAATGCACCCGGTATCCTGTCTTCCGACCACCTTTCAAATCTGGCAATCATTGAGTCTTCTATTTTTTGTGTCACTGCAGACGGTCTCATTTATTTCATGAAGGAAACTACTGTTTACCCAGTATTACAATCACAGGCAACAATGCTGGCCTCGCCAGCGAAACCACATCCCAAAAAAATGAAAAATCACTATCTGACTGACAAGTATTATCTTTCAGATAGATGCCCAACAGCAACGATGCTGGAGGGTTGTAACCCGTATTCACATGTACGCTGCATGTTTCCACTGATCATGTGGTTCAGACAATAGAGGGTATTGATACCCTGAGAAATTACACCTATTTTCTGCCTTTCCTACAATGGGAACTCCGAGATCAGTTTTGTTTTGGTCTGAGAAATGCTCCTTAGATTCCAACCTTCAGCTTTATGCAACCGTTCTCCGATAACCATGTTACATGATTCAAAGTATCATCTTGCATCATTGGCTTTGTCTTTATATGCTGTGTTTGTGTAACCTACCTCTTCACTCACCTGATGAAGGAGCTGCGCTCCGAAAGCTAGTGGTTCCAAATAAACCTGTTGGACTTTAACCTGGTGTTGTAAAACTTCTTACTGTGCCCATCCGAGTTCAGCTGGCATCTCCACATCATGTTACATTAGAAAAAGCCACTCAGCGAAGAATAGAACTGGAGCCAACCATTAGACACTTTTTATCGCCATTTATTTACAAAGATACATGTTACAAAAACGCAGCTCCTAACCCAACCACCACAGGTTCAGACCCCCGGAGCCCAAATAATGCCCAGTTAATGACCAAATGAACAGATCATCTCACGGACACAGTTTATTTTAAGCCTTTGCCCAGTGGAATACATTTCAAGGAATATAATTTTAAATCCCAGCACCTTTGGAGCTCATTTTGGGTGGTCATGAATAGTAATGAACTAATAATCAATTATGTGTGCAGATAAATCTAATCTACAGTTACTTTCAAAGCTGTGCTTCACTTTGTACGTTTGTTTTGATAAATGCCCTTAAAGATGTGCAGAGCATGAGACAATCAACCATAAATAATGACGGTCAAACAGTCATGAGCAATATATTTATCCATTAAATGGAAGCTTTATAAAGATGTTGAGTTTTGTTAACAGATGGCATTTGGAAAACCAGAAACAGCTTCTGTTGCCCCTTCAATCTTAATGGGGTGAACAACTTCAAAGAAAGTGCAAATTGGAATTGAAAAACATATCGTCAGTGAGTGCGCCAGAGTTTTAAATTAGCAATCGCCAATCAAAGTGGTTTTTTTTTACTTAGCTGAGCAATGGATATAACACATGCATCAGTCAGGGCTCCAGGACACCACACGGGTTCTGTGTATACAGGCAACAACACCCCATCATCATCCCCCTCTCCACCGAAAATGCACTCTTCAGAGGGAACCCATCCCCTTAACCCTCTTCACTACCAGCGGTTCAAGTCAATCATCTCTCAGCTATAAGCATTCAGATTATTCATGTATCCTTTCTTCTCTTTATACATAATTGAAGACTGAAGCATTATTATTCATGAGCACTCAAAATGCAGCTCAAAAGACACTGGACATAAAATGCGTACAAGTTAGGAGGATCTTTATTACATAAGCTGTCAAAACTAATTGTATGGTAAATAGTATTAATTATTTAGCAAAATCACAATATTTTTCCACTTCATTTAATTTTGGAAAGTAAGCGAGAGGGTGTTGACAGCTATACGGTTTGATGAATGACTCTTCAGGAGTTACCATTTCCATATCAGTGCATTGAGAAATAGATTTGACAAGGTTTCCTTTGCAGTTGGATGTGACTAACTGTGTTGCGATTAACAATGTTGTTTTAGTTTCAGTTTTGTTTCTGGTATTCATCCTTCCATTTAATTTTAGCATTTAAAATCCTATATCCTCTCCTGAATTCTTCGGACCTTATACTTTGGGTTTTCTGTATCTATGGGTGGAATTTTATCGGCAGGTTTGAAAGCGGGGCGGGGGAGGGCTTGCAAAACGCAGTTGCCTGCCCGCCACCTACCCACATACAGCAGGAGGAGGTCAATGCCCAGCCTTAACTGCGCAGTCTAGCTTTGGACAAGGAGGTGCTACCTCGTTTGGCTATCTACCCCCTTCCCACCTGCAAACCCCCCTCCCCCCATCCACAAGGTCATACACCCCTCCAGTCTCTTCCAACCCAGCCCCCTTACTCGCCTCAGCCTATACCTCTGACTTACTTTGAGTTCAGCTCCATCAGCTCCTCTTCTTTGAGGACTAGCTGTAGTCCCAGCAGTGGCCATCGTGAGAACCTGGCCTCACTATAGCACCTATGGCTATTTAAGGCAGTGCTAAATTGCGCCATAGTGTTCAAAGATGTGCAGGTTAGAGGCAGTTACGGAGATAGGGCAGGGGAGTGGGCCTAGCAAGGATACTCTTTTGGAGAGTCAGTACAGGCTTGATGGGCTGAATGTCCTCTTTCTGCACTGTAGGGATTCTATGAATTCTAAGGCAGGCCTTCTTCCCCAGGTGGGAGCGGACATCTTGCTCTTAGCCAATTAATGCCACATTGAGCATTAAATGGCTGCGGGGCAGCCAGTATTTATGGCCTTGCCTCAGTGGCAATGATCTTACCTCAGAGTCCATTAATCTTTGGACCGATGGGGTGGGGGCAGTCAAGTCCAAGACTGCCAAATCTAATTGGATGCATTTCTGCATATTGCATCCGAAGACCTTCTGCCACCAATTGCTCCACTAAGTCACACAATCTTTCTCCCAGCTCCCCACAAACTCCACTAATGAATGATCAAAGAACAAAGAAAAGTACAGCACAGGAGCAGGCCCTTCGGCCCTCCAAGCCCGTACTGACCATGCTGCCCGACTAGTGTTCGTTCTGGATGCCCCACTGATTTATGCTCTTGGTTTTCTCTCAGTCATGTCCATAAGATTCATCGTTAATTCTTGGTTACTCCAAGACAATCCTGGAGGGTTGGCAACCTTGTCAAATCCCACACCAGACAGCTGAGCACAACAGTGACAGGCCAGTGCAATGCTTTAAAAAAAATAAATTTAGAGTACCCAATTCATTTTTTCCAATTAAGGGGCAATTTAGCGTGGCCAATCCACCTAGCCTGCACATCTTTGGGTTGTGGGGGCGAAACCCACGCAAACAAGGAGAATGTGCAAACTCCACACAGACTGTGACCCAGAGCCAGGATCGAACTTGGGACCTCGGCGCCGTGAGGCAGCAGTGCTATGCACTGTGCCACCATGCTGCCTTGCCAGTACAATGCTGAAAGAGTACTGCATGTGGGAATTGCTTTCTTTCAATTGAGATGTTAAACCAAGGCCCCATAACGCTCTCACATAGATGTAAACAATACTGTCGTTATTTGGAGAGAAGGCACTTCTCTTGATGTTGTGGTCAATAATTAATCACCATCATTTGATAAAAAAATCATGTCATTTATGTCATTATTCTATGAGATAGCTTGCCGTGGGCAAATTGTTTCTCAACAGTATAACAGCAATCACACTTTAAAAGTACTACAGTGACCACCCAATACCTCTGGACGCCGTGAGGTTTTGAAAGGTGCTATATAAATATAAAGATGCAGTCACATCTTGAGTGTGATGATGGATGCTGTTTTTTAAAATTATTTTTGGAATTATGGTGGTATTCAGTAAAGAAGGCTGTGTGTTTGTGTGTGTCAAACGATTAAGTAAACTGGGAAAGGTTAATTGGGACAGCTTGTCTGTGAGGGCTGAGAGATCAAATGTTAAATCGCTAGGTGCATGCATTTGTAATGAGAGACAATGGTCAGGTTGGATTTACAATCAGTTGGATTTTAAATTTGCATCAGGAGATAGGCAGGGACCTGGCTTTTCAGCCATTAAATGTGAAAGGTGAGTTTAGAAGTGACAAGGATTTGTTACAACTTACAAAGGATTCATAATTAAATGTGAAAAGGTTGTGACATTTTATTGATGCAAAAGTGGAAGCAATAGGAAAATACAAATGATTTTTATATTTTGGAAAAATTGATTTTAAAGAGATGCTTGAAGGCAATGGAGTCAGAGGTGAAAGGGGAAAGCATATTTAAGAAAAGACATCAGGCTGTGCAGAGTAGAAATGGAATGAAATGAAAATCGCTTATTGTCACGGGTAGGCTTCAAATGAAGTTACTGTGAAAAGCCCCTAGTCGCCACATTCCGGTGCCTGTTCGGGAAGGCTGTTACGGGAATCGAACCGTGCTGCTGGCCTGCTTAGTCTGCTTTCAAAGCCAGCGATTTAGCCCTGTGCTAAACCCCTGAGGCCATTTTAAAAAAACTATATGAAAAACTTAAATGAAACAAGCACTAATAACTCCACATTATAACTACATTTGTTATGCACTCATTTTAATGGCTTTCCCCAAGAACTCTCTTCTGCTTTGTAATATCTTCTGTCTATTAACTTCTGTTGGGCCATTCAAATGTATGTCACAGTCCTCAGGAATTTTCTTCATTTCACCTCAGTTCCAGCTATTCTCCAAGGTCGATTCTGCTTGACAATGGATGCCTAATACCTCATCACTGTGAATGCCTCACTCCTTTGTTCTGGTTGCCTTCTCAATGTTTCCCAGCTCATTAAGCTAATTACTGTTTTTGTGACAAGACTCTGTGAGGACCACGCTAGATTTCTTCTACTAGCTGTGAGTTGAGTTCATCTTCTAGCGGCTTTTTCCTCATGAAATCCAAACTAAGATTCAGTCTCCATCTGCACTCATATTTTCTCAACTTAACTGCCGACCTGACCAATACCCATTGGCTTTGGTTTCCTTTTCTTAGCAATCTGCAGACAACTAGAGAGGAAACTGCAAGGAAACTGCCTTTGAAGCAAAAGCCCAGATGAATTAAACAATAGAACCCCCCCATTCCTACACCTTATGTCCATGGCTACGTGACGAGTTCTGTAATGTCCTCAAACAGACCTTTAGGTTAATTATCTGCAACTTAATAATTTGTTTGCGATCTGGAGCAGTAAATGGATTTTACAACCTTCCCTGTTACAACTTGCTTGGAAACCCCCCTTTGATTCTGATTATTTATATTGCTAAAGAATATGATTGCTCTTTCTCTGGATTCTCTTTTTTTTAACAAACAATTTTATTGAGGTATTTTTCGGCATTGTAAACAGTTACAGATAACAAACAGAAAAAAAGACAAAAATATGCAAACACCAATGTAAAACCAATGCCTCAATCGAACCATACTGCACAAGCCCGCTCCTCTCCCATAGACACTACCCGCCTATTTATCCCTCCTACTCTACTCTAATCTCCCCCCCTCCCGACCCCCCCCCCCCCCCCCCCCCCCCCCCGCTGACGTTCACTCTCCTGCAAAGAAGTCAATGAATGGTTGCCACCTTTGGGCGAACCCCAGTATAGATCCCCTCAAGGCGAACTTAATTTTTTCCATACCCAGAAAACTAGACATGTCTGAAAGCCATAGCTCGGTCTTCGGGGGTTTTGAGTCCCTCCATGCCAGCAGTATTCACCGCCGGGCTACTAGGGAAGCAAAGGCCAAAACATCGGCCTCTTTCTCCTCCTGGGCTCCCGGGTCTTCCGAAACCCCAAAAATTGCCACCCCTGGACTCATCACCACCCTTGTTTTAAGCACCCGGGACATGATCCCCGCAAATCCCTCCCAGTACCCCCTCAGCTTAGGGCATGCCCAAAACATGTGAACGTGGTTCGCTGGTCCTCCCGCGCATCTAGCGCACTTATCCACTGCCCCAAAGAATTTGCTCATCCGAGCTACCGTCATGTGGGCCCGGTGAACGACCTTAAATTGAATCAGGCCGAGCCTGGCACATGTTGTGGTTGAGTTTACCCTACTCAGGGCTTCTGCCCACAGCCCGTCCTCCATCTCCCCGCCAAGCTTCTCCTCCCATTTGAGTTTCAGTTCCTCCGTCTGGGACTCTTTCCCCTTCATGAGCACCTTATAAATATCCAAGACTCTACCCTGTCCTCCTTCTCCTCTAGAGACTATTCTGTCCTGGATCCCTATTGGCGGGAGGCGTGGGAAGGATGGGACCTGTCTGCGGACAAAGTCCCGCATCTGTAAGTACCTAAAATCATTTCCCCTTACCAGCCCGAATTTCTCCTCCAAGCCCCTCAAACTCGCAAAGCTCTCCTCCAGGAACATATCACCCACACTCCTCACCCGCCACCATGTTCGAAACCCTCCATCCATGGTTATCACATATTGGAGCCCAGACAGACGCCCCCGTCTCCCCTACATGCCTCCTCCACTGGCCCCATATCCGCAGGGCCGCCACCACTACCGGGCTGGTGGAGTACTTGGCCGGCGACAGCGGTAGACAGCCGTGACCAGGGCTGCCAAACTGGTGCCCCTGCACGAAGCCGCCTCCACCCACTCCCAGATAGACCCCGTACCCACCATCCACTTCCTTATCATGGCTATGTTAGCCGCCCAGTAGTAGTTGATCAGACTCGGCAATGCCAGCCCTCCCTCGCTGCAGCTCCTTTCAAGCATTCTTCACCCACAGGGATTTTCCTCCCCATACAAAGCTCATGATGATTTTGCCAGTACTCTTGAAGAAGGTACGTGGGATAAAGATCGGGAGGCACTGGAAGATGAACAGGAATCTAGGGAGGATTGTCATCTTTAAAGTCTGCACCCTCCCCGCCAGTGACAGCGGGAGTGCATCCCATCTCCGGAACTCCCTCTTCATTTGTTCCACCACTCTGGTCAAATTTAACTTATGCAGCCTGCCCCAGTCTCGTGCCACCTGTATCCCCAAGTACCGGAAACTTTCATCAACCAGCCTAAATGGCAGCTACTTCAGCATATTCTCCTGGCCCCTTGCCTGCACCACAAACATCTCACTCTTGGCCATATTTAATTTGTACCCTGAGAACTGGCCGAACTTCCTCAATGTTTCCAGTATACTCTCCATGCCGGCCAGTGGGACCGACACGTACAGGAGCAGGTCGTTCGTATAGAGAGAGACTCTATGTTCCGCCCCCCCACTATTCATTCCCTTCCACCCCTTCGCAGCTCTGAACGCAATCGCCAAAGGCTCTATGGCCAGCGCGAACAGCAACGGGGAGACTGGGCATCCCAGACTGGTCCCGCGATGCAGTCTGAAATACTCTGACATTACCCTGTTTGTCCTAACACTAGCTTTTGGGGCCTGGTACAGTAGTCTGACCCAATTCACCAGTCCCTCCCCGAACCCAAACCGTCCCAGCCACCTCCCACAAATAGTCCCACTCCACCTGGTCAAAGGCCTTCTCAGCGTCCATTGCCACCACTACCTCCACCTCCTTGCCCGTCGGGGGCATCATGATCACATTCAGCAGTCTTCTCAAGTTAGCTGTCAGCTGCCTGCCTTTCACAAACCCTGACTGATTGTCCCCAATCACCTCTGGTACACAGTCCTCAATTCTAATCGCCAGGAACTTTGCCAGGAGCTTGGCATCCACATTGATCAGGAAGATTGGCCTGCATGACCCGCAGTATTCTGGGTCCTTGTCCCGCTTCAATATCAGCGAGATGGTGGTTTGCGACATTGGCGGCGGCAGGGTCCCCCTGTCTCTTGCCTCATTAAAAACCCTCGCCAAGACCGGATCCACTAACTCAGAGAACTTCTTATAAAACTCTACCATCTGTATCCATCCGGCCCCAGGGCTTTCCCCGACTGCATGGCCTTTCGGCCCCCCAGTACCTCCTCCACTCTAATCGGGGCCCCCAGCCCGTCCACTAGTCCCCCGCCTACTTTTGGGAAGGTTAGTCCATCCAGGAACCTCCGGCTCTTCCGGGGGTTCTGAAGCATACAGCTTACTATAGAAGTCTCGGAATACCTTATTCAGTCCTGCCGGGTCCTCCACTCTGCTCCCCTCCCCATCAATCACTCTACTTATTTCCCTGGCCGCCTCCCTCCTCCTGAGTTGCTGCGCTAGCAAACTGCTGGCCTTCTCCCCGTGCTCATACACCACTCCCCTCGCCTGCCTAAATTGTTCCATGGCCCTACTCGTGGATAGCACCCCCAGTTCCGCCTGCAGTCTCCGTCTCTCCCTGAGTAGGTCCTCCCCCGGGGACCCCGCATGCTCCTCGTCTATCCGATAAATTTCCCTAACCAATCTGTCCATTTCTGCTCTGTCCGCCCTGACCCTGTGAGCCC
Source organism: Scyliorhinus canicula (assembly GCF_902713615.1). NCBI lineage: Eukaryota > Metazoa > Chordata > Chondrichthyes > Carcharhiniformes > Scyliorhinidae > Scyliorhinus > Scyliorhinus canicula. Next base: position 151,214,536 of record NC_052147.1, read on the forward strand.
GAATTGAGATCAGCTCCCCCATCACTACTGCCTTTAGCGCCTCCCACAGGGTCGCTGCTGAAACCTCCCCCGTATCGTTCACCTGCAAATAGCTTTGCATACACCTCCGAAGTCTCTCACATATCCCCTCCTCCGACAACAATCCCACGTCTAGCCTCCATTGCGGGCGTTGGTAATTCACCCCCACCGCCCTGCAGGTCCACCCAATGCGGCGCATGGTCCGAGATAGCGATTGCTGAATACTCCGTAATTTTTACCTCCCTTACACAGTCCCTGCTCAGGATAAAGAAATCAATCCGAGAATATACATTATGAACATGCGAGTAAAACGAGTAGCCCCTTCCCATTGACTGTCTGGCTCTCCATGGGTCCACTGCCCCCATTTGGTCCATAAACCCTTTCAGTTCCCTTGCCACTGCTGGGAGTCTACCCGTTCTGGGACTCGACCGGTCCAGCCCCAGGTCAAGGACCATGTTAAAGTCCCCCCCGCCATTATCAACCCACGAGTGTCTAGGTCTGGGATCTTCCCCAGCACTCTTTTGATAAAGTCAACGTCGTCCCAGTTCGGAGCATATATGTTCACCAGCACCACTCTCCTCCCCACCAGTTTGCCCCGTACCATCAGGAATCTGCCCCTCCTGTCTGCGACTACGCCTTCCGCCTCAAATTGAACCCGCTTGTTGATCATAATTGCTACCCCCCTGGACTTAGAGTCCAAGTCCGAGTGGAAAACCTGGCTAATCCAGCCCTTCCTTAGCCTAGTCTGGTCAGACACTTTCAGATGTGTCTCCTGCAACATAATTACGTCTGCCCTCAGAGCCCGCAAATGAGCGAACACACGTGCCCTTTTAACTGGCCCATTTAGTCCCCTGACGTTCCAGGTGATCAGCCTGGCACAACCCCCCCCCCCCCCCCCCCCCAACCACGCCGGTCAGGCATAACCTTTCTTGGGCTGCCCCCGGCCCGTGCGCCGCGCCATTCCTGGCTCGCCTCCACCCCCGACCTCCTTCCCATTGCCTACTTCAGATCCCCCCCACGTCAGCAGAATAACACCCCTCCTCCCCACCCACTAGCAACATCCCCCGGTAACCCCACCCCTGCCATCCATTGGCTGTACGCTCCCCCCCACCTGATTCCCTTGACTAGCCAATCTGCTAGCCCGGTGACTCGACACTCCGGCGCCTTCCTGTCTGATCCCCATTGTTTCCCCGACCTCATCCCCACTCCCCAGCACACCCTCCCCCTCTCCAACTCGCTGGAGCAAACTCACTGGCACAGGAAGGTCAAACAAGATGTAAACCTCAGACCGCCCCGCGAGGCTGCTCCAGGTGTAATACAGTTCCCGCCGCATACACAGAAAAGTGTTAACCCACGTCCCTTTCTGAGCATTAATAAAATAACACCGCAATAACCCAGTACCCATACAACACCCACCCGAAACAAACCTAACAAACCATAAACATAAATAAAACGAAAGCCCCCAACCCACGTCTTTAATCCCCATTGCTGACCAGCCACCCATTTGTTGCAATACCGGCTCCAGTGCACTCAGCGAGCCCAACAAAAGGTACCCACCACAGGAGGAAGACCCAGAAAAAGAAAATAAAAGCAACAAAAACAGGAAAAAGACCAAACGAGAGGGGGGGGGAAGGGGAATTCCCCTCCCACCCCCCTCTCGTATGGTTTTTTTCCTGTTCTTGTTGCTTTCATTTTCTTTTTCTGGGTCTTCCTCCTGTGGTGGGTACCTTTTGTTCTCCCTCCCCCACACCCCCGCCCCCCCAGGCAAAAACTGCCCATAAGAAAATACCCCACATGGCACCTTTAAAACAGTAAACAATCGAGCAACAGTCCAGGCACAGTCGGCATCCCTTCAAACGGTAGTTCTCGGACCCTAGCTTGCGTCTGTGGGACCTCTTTTCAGGACCAGCCCCTGATCTCTCGCAAAGTCCATCGCTTCTTCAGGCTCAGAGAAGTAGTGGTGTTGACCCTGATGCGTAACCCAAAGACGGGCCGGGAAGAACAGACAAACTTCACGTGCTTCTTGAACAACACCTCTTTAACTTGTTTAAAGGCTGCTTGCCGCCTAGCCACCTCCTGGCTTAGGTCCTGGTAGATGTGAAGAACACTGTTATTCCACGTGCTGCTCTTGGCACTCTTTGCCCACCGCAGCACCCGCTCCTTTACCATAAACCTGTAGAACCTGATCACCATCGGATGGGGGGGGGACCCCCCGGACGCACCTGTCTCGCCTGCACTCTGTGTGCCCCCTCCACCTCCGGCGGTCGCGGAAAGGCTTCAGCCCCCATCAGCTGCATCAACAAGTCCGCCACAAACGCTGCAGCATCAGCTCCCTCAGCCCCCTCCGGGAGGCCAATGATCTTCAGATTTTGTCTGCGGGCTCTATTTTCCAACTCCTCTACACTGTCCAGCAGTCTTCTCTGCCCCTCCTTCAACCCGTCGACTTCTAGCGCCGCAATCGTCTGCGCATCCGCCTGCTCCTCCACCGCCTCTCCCAGCTCCTTAACTTTTTCATCCTGGGCATCCAGCCTCTGGTTCAGCTGATCCACTGCCTTCTGAAGTGGGTCCAAGTTATCCCGCTTCAACGACTCAAAGCTGCTTTTAATGACCTGCAGCATGTTTTCCAGCGCTTGCTGGATTGCTGGGTCCGAGGTCCGCCAGCTTGGTCCCGGGTCAGCTTCCACTGCACCTTGTCTTTGTCCCTTCCTCTCCCGTTTCCACTGCTTCCTGCTCTCCCGTGGTTCCATGCAGCTCTGCCCGCAAACTGGAGGGGAGACGAGTGGTGCTGGTGAACATATATGCTCCGAACTGGGACGACGTGGACTTTATCAAAAGAGTGCTGGGGAAGATCCCGGACCTGGACTCATGCAGGTTGATAATGGGAGGGGGGACTTTAATACGGTCCTTGACCCGGGGCTGAAAGGGGGCAGTGGACCCATGGAGAGCCAGACAGCCGACGGGAAGGGGCTACTCGTTTTACTCGCATGTTCATAAAGTATATTCTAGGATTGATTTCTTTATCTTGAGCAGGGACTGTGTAAGGGAGGTAAAGAATACGGAATATTCGGCAAACACTATCTCGGACCATGCCCAGCATTGGGTGGACCTGCAGGGCGGTGGGGGTGAATTACCAACGTCCGCAGTGGAGGTTAGACGTAGGATTGTTGTCGGAGGAGGGGATATGTGAGAGACTTCGGAGGTGTATGCAAAGCTATTTGCAGGTGAACGATACGGGGGAGGTTTCAGCAGCGACCCTGTGGGAGGTGCTAAAGGCAGTAGTGAGGGGGGAACTGATCTCAATTCGGGCTCACAGGGGTAGGGCGGACAGAGCAGAAATGGACAGATTGGACAGGGAAATTTATCGGATAGACGAGGAGCATGCGGGTTCCCCGGGGGAGGACCTACTCAGGGAGAGACGGAGACTGCAGGCGGAACTGGGGGTGCTATCCACGAGTAGGGCCATGGAACAATTTAGGCAGGCGAGGGGAGTGGTGTATGAGCACGGGGAGAAGGCCAGCAGATTGCTAGCGCAGCAACTCGGGAAGAGGGAGGCGGCCAGGGAAATAAGTAGAGTGATTGATGGGGAGGGGAGCAGAGTGGAGGACCCGGCAGGACTGAATAAGGTATTCCGAGACTTCGATAGTAAGCTGTATGCTTCAGAACCCCCGGAAGAGCCGGAGGAGATCAAAAGGTTCCTGGACGGGCTAACATTCCCAAAAGTAGGCGGGGGACTAGTGGACGGGCTGGGGGCCCCGATTAGAGCGGAGGAGGTATTGGGGGGCCTAAAGGCCATGCAGTCGGGGAAAGCCCCGGGGCCAGATGGTACCCAGTAGAGTTTTATAAGAAGTTAGTGGGACCGGTCTTGACCAGGGTTTTTAATGAGGCAAGGGACAGAGGGACTCTGCCGCCGCCGATGTCGCAAGCCACCATCTCGCTGATACTGAAGCGGGACAAGGACCCGGAATCCTGCAGGTCATACAGGCCAATCTCCCTGATCAATGTGGATGCCAAGCTCCTGGCAAAGGTCTTGGCGATTAGAATTGAGGACTATGTACCGGAGGTGTTTGGGGACGATCAGACAGGGTTTGTGAAAGGCAGGCAGCTGACAGCTAACTTGAGAAGATTGCTTAATGTGATCATGATGCCCCCGACGGGCAAGGAGGTGGAGGTAGTGGTGGCGATGGACGCTGAGAAGGCCTTCGACCGGGTGGAGTGTAGCTATCTGTGGGAGGTGCTCGGACAGTTTGGGTTCGGTGAGGGACGGGTGAATTGGGTCAGACTACTGTACCAGGCCCCAAAAGCTAGCGTTAGGACGAAGAGGGTAATGTCAGAGTATTTCCGACTACATCGCGGAACCAGGCAGGGATGCCCACTCTCCCCATTGCTGTTCGCGCTGGCCATAGAGCCGTTGGCGATTGCATTGAGAGCTGCAAAGGGATGGAAGGGAATCACCAGGGAACGTTTCCGGTACTTGGGGAGACAGGTGGCACGAGACTGGGGCAGGTTACATAAGTTAAATTTGATGAGAGTGGTGGAACAAATAAAGAGGGAGTTTCGGAGATGTGATGCACTCCCGCTGTCACTGGCGGGGAGGGTGCAGACTGTAAAGATGACAATCCTCCCTAGATTCCTGTTCATCTTCCAGTGCCTCCCGATCTCATGATGGCAAAATCATCATGAGCTTTGTCTGGGCCGGGAAATCCCCGCGGGTGAAGAAGGCGATGCTTGAAAGGAGCCGCAGCGAGGGAGGGCTGGCTTTGCCGAGTCTGATCAACTACTACTGGGCGGCTAACATAGCCATGATAAGGAAGTGGACGGTGGGTACGGGGTCTATTTGGGAGTGGTTGGAGGCGTCTTTGTGCAGGGGCACCAGTTTGGCAGCCCTGGTCACGGCTCCCCTACCGCTGTCGCCGGCCAGGGACTCCACCAGCCCAGGAGTGGGGGCAGCCCTGCGGATATGGGGCCAGTGGAGGAGGCATGGAGGGTAGGTGGGTGCGTCTGTCTGGGCTCCTATATGTGATAACCATCGATTTGCCCCCGGGAACATGGATGGGGGGGGTTTCGAACATGGCAGCGGGCGGGGTGAGGAGAGTGGCCGATATGTTCTTAGAGTGGAGCTTTGCGAGTTTGAGGGGCTTGGAGGAGAAATTTGGGCTGGTAAGGGGAAATGACTTCAGGTACTTACAGATGCGGGACTTTGTGCAAACCACGTGCAAACCACGTTCACATGTTTTGGGCATGTCCTAAGCTGAGGGGGTACTGGGAGTGATTTGCGGGGATCATGTCCCGGGTGCTAAAAACAAGGGTGGTGATGAGTCCAGGGGTGGCAATTTTTGGGGTTTCGGAAGACCCGGGAACCCAGGAGGAGAAAGAGGCCGATGTTTTGGCCTTTGCTTCCCTGATAGCCCGGCGACGAATACTGCTGGCATAGAGGGACTCAAAACCCCCGAAGACCGAGCTATGGCTTTCAGACATGCCAAGTTTTCTGGGTATGAGGGCAGCACAGTGGCGCATTGGGTTAGCCCTGCTGCCTCACGGCGCCGAGGACCCAGGTTCGATCCCGGCTCTGGGTCACTGTCTGTGTGGAGTTTGTACATTCTCCCCGTGTTTGCGTGGGTTTCGCCCCCACAACCCAAAGATGTGCAGGGTAGGTGAATTGGCCATGCTAAATTGCCCCTTAATTGGAAAAAATGAATTGGGTACTCTAAATTAAAAAAAAAAAGTTTTCTGGGTATGGAAAAAATTAAGTTCGCCTTGTGGGGATCTGTACTGGGGTTTGCTCGAAGGTGGCAACCACTCATCGACTTCTTCGCGGGAGAGTGAACGTCAGTAGGGGTGGGGAGAGGGAGATTAGAGTAGAGTAGGAGGGATAAATAGGCGGGCAGTGTCGATGGGAGAGGAGCGGGCTTGTGTAGTATGGTTCGATTGAAGTTTTGATTTTACGTTGATGTTTGCACACTTTTGCCTTTTTGTTTTTTCTATTGTTATCTGTAACTGTTTACAATGCCGAAAAATACCTCAATAAAATTGTTTGATAAAAAAAAATAACGGGTCATCCCTAATTGCCCTTGAAAATGTGGTGATGAGTCACCTACTTGAGTTGTTGCAGTCCATGTGGCAGAGGAACACCCACAGTGCTGTTCTAAGCTTTTGACTGAGCAGCAGTGAAGGAATGGCAATATATTTCCAAATCAAGATCTTGTGCGGCTTGGAGGGAAACTTGCAACTCCCGGCGTTCCCAAGGATCAGCTGTTTTAAACATCTTGAGTGCTGTTGGAGCAAATGGAGAGTATTCCATCACACTCCTGACTTGTGTCTTGTAGATGATGGAGAGCCTTTGTGGAGTAAGGAAGTCAGACAGCATTATCTGACACCCATCACACCCAGGCTTTGCCTTTTTCCAGACCCTTCCATCAGTCAGAAGATACGGAAATCTGAAGACCCGCACATCCAGACACAGGAACAGCTTCTTCCCCACAGCTACAAGACTCCTCAACGACTCTCCCTTGGACTGATCTGTTCCCTGTAAGAACACTATTCACAACGCCCTATGCTGCTCTTGTTTATGTATTTGCTTTGTTTGGCACCTTGTTCCGCATTGTAACCAATCACTGTTTTGTCGATGTACCATTTATCAATGTTCTCAGTTGATTATTCTTGTGTCTACTATGTATGTACTGTGTACATTCCCTTGGCCACAGTACAATACTTTTCACTGTACTTCGGTACATGTGACAGGAAATCAAATCAAAATCAAACCAGCAGGTGAGTTACTCACCGCAGCATTCCCAGCCTCGGACCTGCATTCATCCAGTCAATTGAAATATTAAAATAAGCAAATTACTGCGGATGCATGAATCTGAAAAAAACAGAGGATGCTGGAAAAACATAGCAGACCTGCCAGCATCAATCAGGAGAGAAACAAAGTTTCAAAAACAAAATTTCAATTAAGGGGCAATTTAGTGTGGCCAATCCACCTACCCTGCACATCTTTGGGTTGTGGGGGTGAGACCCATGCAGACACGGGGAGAATGTGCAAACTCCACACGGACAGTGACCCGGGGCCAGATCGAATCTAGGTCCTCGGCGCTGTGAGGCAGCAGAGCTAACCACTGAGTCACCCTGAGAGAAACAGAGTGAACGGGCAGGATTCTCCGCCGGTGTGATTCTCCGTTTTGCCAGCGCCCAGGGGTTTCCCGACGGCGTGGGGCTAGCCCCACAATGGGAAACCCCATTGACCGGCCGGCATAACGGAGAATCCCGCCGGCGGGTCGGGGCAGAAGAGTGGCGCGGCCATGCGGAGAATCCAACCCAACATTTGTGAGTCAGAGACCCTTCATCAGAAATGAAAGGTAGGGAGAATATTAGAGCAAAAGAAACTGCATCAAAAAGTAACAACTTTAAGAACAAAAGACAGGTGGCCTGGTGTGAGGGAGTGTTTTGCATTGTGACAATATATGTATGGAATATTTTTAAAAAGACATGGGAAGAATGGCGGGGCGGGGGGGAGGGTTTAAGATGGAGGAGAAAGGTTAAAATTTAAAGTTGCCCAATTCAAGTTGAGTCCCGAGGGCTGCAACATGCCGAACCGGAAATGAGATGCTGCTGCTCAGTTTGTGCTGGGCTTCACTTGAGCATTGCAGCAGACAGACATGTGGGCATGAGAGTAGGTGCTGAGTTAAAATAGCAAACAAAAGAAAAGTTGGAGTCATGCTTGCAAACTGAGTGGAGGGGTTCTGCAAAGTGGTCACCCAGTCTCTGTTTAGTTACCTCAGTGTAGAGGAGACTGCATTAGGAGCGGTGAATACAATAGACCAATTTGAAGGAAGTGCAAGTGAAACACTACTTAACATGAAAGGAAGGTTTAGAACCTTGAACGTTGAGGAGGGAGGAGGGAAAGGGGCAGCTGTTACACCATCTGCGATTGCAAGGAAAAGTGCCGTGGGGACTTTGGCATGATGGACCAGGCTGTCTGGGAGGGCGAAGTCCTTGCGGAATGCTGATGGATGGGTGGTGAGGGGAAGAATCTTTTAGTGTTCGCTTTATGTTGGGAACTGGAGGAAATGGCGGACAATGAACCTTTGAATGCGGAGACTGGTGGAGTGAAAAGTGAGGACAAGGGGGTCTTCTTTCTGGGAGGGACGGGAAAGGCTGAGAGCAGAGAACATAAGAACTAGGAACAGGAGTAGGCCATCTGGCCCCTCGAGCCTGCTCCGCCATTCAATGAGATCATGGCTGATCTTTTGTGGACTCAGCTCCACTTTCCGGCCCGAACACCATAACCCTGAATCCCTTTATTCTTCAAAACACTATCTATCTTTATCTTAAAAACATTTATTGAAGGAGCCTCTACTGCTTCACTGGGCAAGGAATTCCATAGATTCACAACCCTTTGGGTGAAGAAGTTCCTCCTAAACTCAGTCCTAAATCTACTCCCCTTATTTTGAGGCTATGCCCCCTAGTTCTGCTTTCACCCGCCAGTGGAAACAACCTGCCCGCATCTATCCTATCTATTCCCTTCATAATTTTATATGTTTCTATAAGATCCCCCCTCATCCTTCGAAATTCCAACGAGTACAGTCCCAGTCTACTCAACCTCTCCTCATAATCCAACCCCTTCAGCTCTGGGATTAACCTAATGAATCTCCTCTGCACACCCTCCAGCGCCAGTACATCCTTTCTCAAGTAAGGAGACCAAAACTGAACACAATACTCCAGGTGTGGCCTCACTAACACCTTATACAATTTCAGCATAACCTCCCTAGTCTTAAACTCCATCCCTCTAGCAATGAAGGACAACATTCCATTTGCCTTCTTAATCACCTGTTGCACCTGCAAACCAACTTTTTGCGACTCATGCACTTGCACACCCATGTCGCTCTGCACAGCAGCATGTTTTAATATTTTACCATTTAAATCATAATCCCGTTTGCTGTTATTCCTACTAAAATGGATAACCTCACATTTGTCAACATTGTATTCCATCTGCCAGACCCTAGCCCATTCACTTAACCTATCCAAATCCCTCTGCAGACTTCCAGTATCCTCTGCACTTTTTGCTTTACGACTCATCTTAGTGTCATCTGCAAACTTGGACACATTGCCCTTGGTCCCTAACTCCAAATCATCTATATAAATTGTGAACAATTGTGGGCCCAACACTGAACCCTGAGGGACACCACTAGCCACTGATTGCCAACCAGAGAAACACCCATTAATCCCCATTCTTTGCTTTCTATTAATTAACCAATCCTCTATCCATGCTACTACTTTACCCTTAATGCCATGCATCTTTATTTTATGCAGCAACCTTTTGTGTGGCACCTTGTCAAAGGCTTTCTGGAAATCCAGATATGCCACATCCATTGGCTCCCCGTTATCTACTGCACTGGTAATGTCCTCAAAAAATTCCACTAAATTAGTTAGGCACAACCTGCCCTTTATGAACCCATGCTGCGTCTGCCCAATGGGACAATTTCTATCCAGATGCCTCGCTATTTCTTCCTTGATGATAGATTCCAGCATCTTCCCTACTACTGAAGTTAAGTTCACTGGCCTGTAATTACCCGCTCTCTGCCTCCCTCCTTTTTAAAAAAGTGGTGTCACGTTTGCTAATTTCCAATCCGCTGGGACCACCTCAGAGTCGAGTGAAATTTGGTAAAGTATCACTAGTGCATTTGCAATTTGTTCCTCGTAGATTCCATTACATACTGTTCAGGAAACTATCGCAGATACATTCTATAAGCTACTCCTCAAGGCTGCCTTGACCGACCTGGTTAAACCAATCGACATGTAGATTAAAATCCCCCATGATAACTGCTGTACCATTTCTACATGCATCCGTTATTTTTTTGTTTACCATAATCTTACTATTTGGTGGCCTATAGACTACTCCTATCAGTGCTTTTTTTGCCTTACTATTCCTGATTTCCACCCAAATGGATTCAACCTTATCCTCCATAGCACCGATGTCATCCCTTACTATTGCCCGGATGACATCCTTAAATAACAGAGCTACACCACCTCCCTCACCATCCACTCTGTCCTTCCGAATAGTTTGATACCCTTGGATATTTAACTCCCAGTCATGACCATCCTTTAACCACGTTACAGTCATGGCCACTAAATCATAGCCATTCACGATGATTTGCACCATCAACTCATTTACCTTATTCCAAATACTACGAGCATTCAGGTAAAGTACACTTATGTTGGTTTTTTTACCTCTGATTTGAATCTTAACACCTCGATCAGTAACCTCTCCTAAGTTATATTCCCTCTTAACATTTCTCCTAATTTTCCTTGTCGTTGAACCCATATCTTCATGTAACAACCTGCCGCGTCGCTTACCATTAATGTTTTTACTTCCAGTTTGATTCCTTTTATTATCACTGAGCTCCCCTCAGTCACTGTACCTTGTACTGTTGCCCTTTTTGATTTTTGACTGTGGCTTATCTGCCTTCCACTTTCCCCCTTACTTCCTTTTGCTTCTGTCCCTGTTTTACTACCTTCCAACTTCCTGCATCGGTTCCCATCCTCCTCTCACATTAGTTTAAACCCTCCCCAACAGCTCTCGTAAACACCCTCCCTAGGACATCGGTTCCAGTCCTGCCCAGGTGCAGACAGTCCGGTTTGTACTGGTCCCACCACCCCCAAACCGGTTCCAATGCCCCAGAAATTTGAATCCCTCCCTCTTGCACCCTCTCTCGAGCCACACATTCATCCTATCTATCCTGACATTCCTACTCTGACTAGCTCGTGGCACTGGCTGCAATCCTGAGATTACTACCTTTGAGGTCCTACTTTTTAGTTTAACTCCTAACTCCCTGAATTCAGCTTGTAGGACCTCATCCCGTTTTTTACCTATATCGTTGGTGCCTATGTGCACCACGACAGCTGGCTGTTCACCCTCCCGTCCCCAGAATGTCCTGCAGCCGCTCCGAGACATCCTTGACCCTTGCACCAGGGAGGCAATATACCATCCTGGAGTCTCGATTGCATCCGCAGAACCGCCTGTCTATTCCCCTTACGATTGAGTCCTCAATCAGGTGAGGAAATAGATCGAACCCTGTTGAGTGCCCCGTTAACCACACTGGGAGGGAGACCTCGATAAGGAAAAAAAGCAGTCTTGTCAGTAGCACCATTTCTGAAGGTGGCATCATCAGAACAGATGCAATGGAGATGGAGAGACTAGGAGAGTGGGATGGAGTCCTAACGGAGCTGTAGTCGAGATAGCTGTGAGAATCGGTGGGCTTATAAGGGCTATTGGTGGCCAGTCTATCATCAGGCGGAGGAGAGTGGTGGCGGACAAGAAATGTTCAGGCCTCTGCTCAAGGAAATGGAAAGTCCTCAGACCATCCTCGTGGGTGATGAAGATGGAGGGATTAGTCGTCAAAAGTGAAGAGAAAGTGATTAGGGCCAGGGAACTGGAAATAGTTGCTTTGACGTAAATCATCGGATGAATCATGAATGTAGGTGAGAAGAGACTGGACAAGGGGAGAGAAGACAAGAGTCAAGATAGAAAGAAATTTGTTCTGTGGGGTAGGACCAGGCGGATACCCTAGATCTACCAGAGCAGTCTGTTTGTGGATTTTGGGGGAGTAGGTAGAAGCATTTGTTCCATTTGTCAATGTTCTCTGTTGATTATTTTTTTTGTCTCCTATGTATGTACTGTGTACGTTCCCTCAGCCACTGAAAAATACTTTTCACTGTACTTCGGTGCATGTGACAATAAATCAAATCAAACCAAAAGCGGACTGTGCGAGGTTGGGGGACTATGGGTGGCTGTGGTGGGTGTCATAATATACACACAAGTATATGATGGTGCATAGACGGACACTGACTGGCACACTGGGAGACCGGTCACTGCACAGAACACAGCAGGCAATCACCAGACAGGACACGGCCACTGTGGAGCCGGGGGGCACTGGTTTTCCCCCTCTCTTGGGATGCAGCATCTGAGACAGCCAGAGCCCGTGGTCAGCAACACAAGCATCTACCATGTGCTGGCGGTGTAGTCTGGTCGGTTTAGCCTCAGGTCTCCAGTCAACCTAACATAGTGTCAACCCACAGTGCAAGTATGTTTAACAGCTCATAGTTGAATAAAATAGAGTTGTACTTCTACAAGTGTTGGTGGCCTGTCTCTCTCACTGCTCTGGTAAACGCAGTCCTCGCAGACCCAACACATCATGGTATCAGTACGTGATGTTAGAGTTTGATGGACCTACCCTGAGATAATCTGCCTTCGGCCAGCGATCAGCCATCCGGTAGTATGGACAGCGTCTGCCCTCCCCCGCCGCTCCGCATCACCGGCAACCTCGGTGCCAACTGGAAGATTTTTAAACAAAAGATTCAGCAGTACCTCAAAGCCACCGACGTGGAAGCTGCCTCAGCTGCCAGGAAGATCGCTCTCTTTCTCTCCACGGCCGGGGACCACGCCATCCACATTTTTAACTCCCTCACATTCGCTGAAGGTGAGGACAAGTCTAAGTTCAAGACAGTCCTGCTCAAATTCGACAGCCACTGTGACATCGAAGCCTACGAAAGTTTTGAACGCTACGTCTTTCAACAGCGTCTGTAGGGTAAGGATGAACCTTTTCATTCTTTCCTAACCCATCTTCGCATCCTCGCACAATCCTGCAATTACGACTCCACCTCCGACTCAATGATCCGCGACCAGATCGTTTTTGGAGTGCACTCGGACCTCCTACGCCAGTAGTTCCTTAAAGTGAAACAGCTCACCCTCACTATAGCCATCAAAACCTGCGTTCTGCATGAGCACGCCACTAACCGATACTCGCACATTCAAGCGGCAGAGACGGCACGGCAAAGCCCCCACGATGCGGAGCGGGTGCAGGCCGTAAAACAGCTCCAGGGCCTGAGCCTGGATGAGGGCAGCCATTTTGTGCGCTTTTCCCGGGCTCCCGCGCATGCGCGCAACGACCGAGGGGACAGCGAGCCCGAAGACAGAACTGCGCAGGCACGCACACTACGTACGACCGCACCGCACATTCGCGGTGGCGCACGGAGCGTTCTGACGCACGATGTGCAACAACTGTGGCTACTCCCACTTAAAGCGGCAATGTCCGTCGAAATCTCGACGCTGTCTCCAGTGTGGCAAGCTTGGCCACTACGCAGCCCTGTGCAGGTCTGCTCAAACACCTGCCTCCCGCCGCTCCCAGCAGCGCAGGGATGTCCGAACCGTACAACAACCGGTCACAGATTCCGACTCCGACATGGTTCCAGACCCTGACACCGAGGATCTCAAATCCCCATTCCGATGGGCATTATCACCATGCACACAGTGCTTCAAGAGAAAAAGGCCAAGCCCTTCCCAGTGATGAGCATTGATCCAGACGATGAGTGGTGTGCCACCCTTACGGTCAACAAATCTCGCATCCGATTCAGGCTGGACACCGGCGCTTCAGCCAACCTCATTGTCTGACCTGGACAGCCTCCACGTTAAGCCAACTTATCGACTACAATGTCAATGCCATTGCTGCCAGCGGCTCATGCCAGCTTGTGGTGTTGCACCGTTCCTTAAAGGCCACCCTGCCCTTCGAGATTGTAGGGTCCACCAAAGTTCCCTGCTCGGTGTGCAGGCGTGTAAGATCCTAAACCTCGTCCAAAGGGTTCACTCCATGTCACCTGCTGAGGCTTCAGCATTTCCGGACGCTGGCTTTCAGACACAACTGAAGAACATCATTACTCGATACCACAGCGTCTTCGAGGGAATGGGCACCCTCCCATATACGTACAAAATTATTTTAAAACCAAATGCCACGCCTGTGGTTCATGCACCCCGCCGGTTGCCGGCGCCCCTCAAGGACCGCCTCAAGCAGCAGCTTCAGGACCTCCGGGACCAGGGCGTCATATCTAAAGTAACGGAACCAACTGACTGGGTCAGCTCCATAGTGTGTGTTAAGAAACCATCAGGAGGTTCCGGTTGCGGCTATGCGGTGCTAAGGCGCACGTTCGGCAGCTCCCGCTAGAAACTGACTTTGGGGCTCTTTTCAGGGCCCCCAACGGAGCTTTATCGACGATTCCCGACGTGGGAAGGGGTCTGCAGTAGATCACCAGGGTTCTATGGTCCGGACCAGGAGTGGGGTGAGCAGAAAAGCGGTGGCAGCGCCTCTGGAAAAGCGGCCGGCAGAGCCCTCGAGGAGTGGAGGCAGTGGGCGCAGGAGCAGCAGGACACTCTTCGGCGCTGCTTTCAGGAGCTTAAGGTGGAGCTGCTGGAGTCGCTGAAGGCTACCACCGGTAAGCTGCTGGAGACTCAGAGAGCCCAGGGGGCCGCAATCCGGGAGCTGCAGCAGCAGGCCTCCGAAACGGAGGATGAGGCTGCGGCCCTCGCGGGGAAGGTGGAGACGCACAAGGCGCTCCATGAAAAGTGTCAGGAGCGGTTCGAGGAGCTGGACAACCGGTCGAGGCAGAAAAATTTACGGATCCTGGGCCTCACGGAGGGCTGGAGGGGTCGGACCTGGCGGCCTATGTGGTTGTTTTGTTGAACTCGCTGATGGGAGCTGGGTCCTTCCAGGGGCCCCTGGAGCTGGAGGGGGCCCACAGAATACTGGCTAGGAGGCCCAAGCCGAATGAGCCGCAGCGGGCGATGCTGGTGCGGTTCCAACGGTTCGTTGACCGGGAGTGCGTGCTTTGGTGGGCCAAGAAGGAGCGGAGCAGCAAGTGGGAGAACACGGTGGTGCGAATCTACCAGGACTGGAGTGCGGAGGTGGCTAAGCGGAGGGCCGGGTACAACTGGACGAAGGCGGTTCTCCACAGACAGAGTGTGAAGTTTGGCATGTTGCAGCCGGTGCGTCTGTGGGTCACCTACAAGGACCGTCAACATTATTTTGAGTCCCCGGAGGAGGTGTGGGCCTTTTTGCAGGCCGAGAAATTGGACGCAAACTGAGGGTCAGGATGGGGGTTTTGTATGTAAATGTGTCTAAATTTTTTTTGAAGGGGGGTTCTCTGTTTCATGCAGGATGTGTGTTGGCTTTAGGGTGGGTGGGGCGATGCCTTTATGTCTTTTTGTATGGGTCTGGTGGACGGGTTCGGGCAGGGAGGTAAACTGGGAGTGCGGGGAGCTGGTGGTGGGGACCAGCAATGGGAGTTGCCCTAGAGGAGGCGGGGTTGGGCAGGGCGAAAGCGCGGGCTTTCCTCTGGTTTCCCGCGCAGCGGGGTGATGGGGGCAGGGTCGGGGCTGGGAAGCGCGGGCCTTTGCTGGTTGTTATTTTCCTGCGCAAGAGCGGGGGGGGGGGGGGGGAGGAGGAGGAGGAGGGCCTGCTGATGGGCACGGAGGAGGAGGAGTAGCCCCACATGGGGAGGGGCCGGAGGTGTGGCGGGAGTCGCCGGGGTCAGCAGAAGTTAGCTGGTTCACGGGAGTGCTATGGAGGGGGGGCGCGGCTAGGAGGGGTCCTAGCCTGGGGGGGGGGGGGGGGGGGGGGGGGTGTCCCGGGTTGCTGCTGAAATGGCCAGGAAGGAGCCGGAGGATGCGGGGGGGGGGGGGGGGGGGGGGGGGGGGGGGGTTGCCGCCGTGGGGAACAGGCCGAGCGGGGGGCGCGGCCAGTGACGGGCAGGGGATGAGTTATGGCTAGTCGGCAGGGGAGTGGGGGCAGGGAGCCCTCTGATCCGGCTGATAACTTGGAATGTGAGGGGGCTCAACGGGCCGGTCAAGCGGGCCCGGGTGTTTACGCACTTGAAGGGGCTGAAGGCGGATGTGGCCATGCTCCAAGAGACGCACCTGAAGGTGGCGGACCAGGTTCGACTGAGGAAGGGATGGGTGGGCCAAGTATTTCATTCAGGGCTGGATGAGAAGAATCGGGGGGTGGCGATCCTGGTGGGAAAGAGGGTGTCATTTGAGGCGTCAAATGTGGTGGCTGACAGTGGCGGGAGGTACGTGATGGTGAGTGGTAAGCTGCAAGGGGAGCGGGTGGTGCTGGTGAATGTTTACGCCCCAAACTGGGACGATGCGGGGTTTATGCGGCGCATGTTGGGCCGCATTCCGGATCTGGAGGCGGGGGGCCTGATCATGGGGGGGGGACTTCAACACGGTGCTGGATCCCCCATTGGATCGATCCAGGTCCCGGACGGGTAGGAGGCCAACGGCGGCTAAAGTGTTGAGGGGGTTTATCGATCAGATGGGAGGGGTGGATCCCTGGAGGTTTGCGAGGCCAAGGGCCAGGGAGTACTCGTTTTTCTCCCACGTGCATAAGGCCTATTCCAGGATTGATTTTTTTTGTCCTGAGCAGGGGGCTGGTTTCGAGGGTGGAGGATGTTGAATACTCTGCCATAGCCATTTCGGATCATGCCCCGCACTGGGTGGACCTCGGGCTGGGGGAGAAGAGGGACCAGCGCCCGCTCTGGCGCTTGGAGGTGGGGCAGCTGGCAGACGAGGAGGTGGCTGGGAGGGTTCGGGGGTGTATCAAGAGGTACCTTGAGGCCAACGATAACGGGGAGGTCCGAGTGGGGACGGTCTGGGAGGCATTGAAGGCGGTGATTGGAGGGGAGTTGATTTCCATCCGAACCCATAGGGAGAGGGGAGAGCAGAGGGAGAGATTGGTGGGGGAGATGGTGAGGGTGGACAGGAGATATGCGGAGGCACCGGAGGAGGGATTGCTGGGGGAGCGGCGTAGCCTGCAGGCCAGGTTCGATCTACTGACCACCAGAAAGGCGGAAGCTCAGTGGAGGAAAGCACAGGGAGCGGTGTATGAATACGGGGAGAAGGCGAGTAGGATGCTGGCACACCAGCTCCGAAAGCGAGACGCGGCCAGGGAGATTGGGAGAGTGAAGGTTAGAGATGGGAAGGTGGTGCGGAGGGGGGTAGACGTTAATGGGGTCTTTAGGGACTTTTATGGGGACTTGTACCGGTCTGAACCCCCGGTGGAGGGGGGTGGGAATGGGGCGCTTCCTGGACAAGGTGTGATTTCCGAAGGTGGAGGCGGGGCAGGTGGAGGCGGGGCAGGTGGAGGGACTGGGGGCGCCGATTGAGCTGGAGGAGCTGGTTAAAGGGATAGGGAACATGCAGTCGGGGAAGGCGCCGGGGCCGGATGGGTTTCCGGCCGAATATTATAAAATGTATGCGGACCTGTTGGGCCCCCTGTTGGTTCGGACCTTTAATGAGGCAAGGGGGGGGGGGGGGCTTTGCCCCCAACTATGTCACGGGCGCTGATTTCCTTGATCCTTAAGCGGGACAAGGACCCTCTGCAGTGTGGGTCAGATAGGCCGATCTCGCTGCTAAATGTAGACCCCAAGCTGTTGGCAAAGATCTTCGCTACAAGGATAGAGGATTGTGTGCCCGGGGTCATTCACGAGGACCAGATGGGGTTTGTAAAGGGAAGCCAGTTGAATACCAACATACGAAGGCTTCTGAATGTCATTATGATGCCGGCTGTGGAAGGGGAGGCGGAGATAGTGGTGGCATTAGACGCGGAGAAGGCCTTTAATAGGGTTGAGTGGGGGTATCTGTGGGAGGTGTTGGAAAGGTTTGGGTTTGGGGAGGGGTTTGTCCGGTGGGTGAGGCTGCTTTATGAGGTCCCGATGGCGAGTGTAGCCATGAATAGGAGGAGGTTGGAGTACTTTCGGCTGCACGGGGGATGAGACAGGGGTGTCCCCTGTCCCCCTTGCTCTTTGCGTTGGCAATTGAGCCCCTGGCCATGGCGTTGAGGGAGTCGGGGATCTGGAGGGGCCTGGTGCGGGGTGGGGAGGAGCATCGAGTGTCGCTTTATGCGGACGACCTGTTGCTGTATGTGGCAGACCCGGTGGGGGGAATGCCAGAGGTGATGAGGATTCTCAGCGAATTTGGGGGCTTTTCTGGGTATAAGCTCAACCTGGGTAAGAGCGAGCTGTTCGTGGTGCACCGGGGGATCAGGAGGAGGGGATTGGTAGGCTCCCACTGAAGCAGGCAGGGAGGAGCTTTCGGTACCTGGGAGTCCAGGTGGCTAGGAGCTGGGGGGCCCTGCATAAGCTTAACCTCACAAGGTTGGTGGAGCAAATGGAGGAGGAGTATAAAAGGTGGGATATGTTACCGCTGTCGCTGGCGGGTAGGGTGCAGTCCGTCAAGATGACGGTGCTCCCGAGGTTTTTGTTCCTGTTCCAGTGCCTTCCCATCCTTATCCTGACGGCCTTTTTTAGGAGAGTTAACAGGAGTATTACGGGACTTGTATGGGCGCATGGGACTCGAGGGTGAGAAGGGTGTTTTTGGAGCGGGGCAGGGATAGGGGGGCTGGCGCTGGCCAACCTCTGTGGGTACTATTGGGCTGCCAACGCAGCGATGGTGCGTAAGTGGGTAATGGACGGGGAAGGGGCAGCATGGAAGAGGATGGAGATGGTGTCCTGTGTGGACATGAGCCTGGAGGCGCTGGTAACGGCGCCGTTGCTGCTCCCTCCAACGAGGTATACCACGAGCCCGGTGGCGGCGGCTACCCTCAAAATGTGGGGTCAATGGAGACGGCATAGGGGGGAGCTCGATGGAGTCCCCGATACGGGGGAACCACTGGTTTGTTCCGGGGAGCATCGATGGAGGATTTCTGGACTGGCACAGGGTAGGTATTAGGAGGTTGAGGGACCTGTTTGTGGATGGGAGGTTCGCAAGCCTGGGTGAGTTAGAGGGGAGGTTTGGGCTCCCCCCGGGAAACATGTTTAGATACATGCAGGTTAGGGCGTTTGCCAGGCGGCAGGTGGAGGGGTTCCCTCTGTTGCCCCCACGTGGGGTACGGGACAGGGTGCTCTCGGGGGTGTGGGTTGGAGAGGGAGGATTTCGGACGTATACCGCATAATGAAGGAGGTAAACGAGGCCTCGGTGGAGGAGCTGAAGGGTAAATGGGAAGAGGAGCTGGGTGAGGAGGGGACGTGGGTGGATGCCCTGGAAAGGGTGAATTCCTCCTCTTCCTGTGCGAGGCCTTGCCTCATACAGTTTAAGGTGCTGCACAGGGCCCACGTGACTGGGACGAAGATGAGTAGGTTTTTTGGGGCCGAAGACAGGTGTGCTAGGTGCTCGGGGAGCCCAGCGAACCACGCCCATATGTTTTGGGAATGCCCAGCGCTGGGGGAGTTTTGGAAGGGGTAGCAAGGACAGTGTCGAAGGTGGTAGGATCCAGGGTCAAGCCAGGCTGGGGACTCACAATTTTTGGGGTTGCAATGGAGCCGGGAGTGCAGGAGACGAAAGAGGCCAGTGTTCTGGCCTTTGCGTCCTTAGTAGCCCGGCGGAGGATCTTGCTTCAATGGAAGGATGCAAGGCCCCCAAGCGTGGAGGCCTGGATCAATGATATGGCGGGGTTCATCAAATTGGAGAAGGTGAAAATTGCCCTGAGGGGATCAGTACAGGGGTTCTTTAGGCGGAACGGCAGGGAAATAGGCCGGCAGTCGCAGCAACCCGGGGGGGGGGGGGGGGGGGGGGGGGGTTTGGTTCGGTGGGAGGGAGAATTGTGTACATGGGTTTGTTGGATGTGACGGGTGTTATCTCTTTCCTTTTTGTTGTTTGCTTTTTTTTGTTTTGTTTTTGTAGTTGGGTGGTTGTTGTTCTTGGGTTTTTACCATGGTTGTTTTGTTAATATTGTTTTGTTGTTTATATTTTGTGAAAATCTTAATAAAAATTATTTAAAAAAAAGAAACCATCAGAACTACGCATTTGCATCGACCCCAAAGATCTGAACCGTGACAGCATGAGGGAACACTACCCTATCCCGAAGCGCGAAGAACTCACCTGCGAGATGGCTCGCGCCAAATTTTTCACAAAGCTGGACGCCTCCAAGGAGTTCTGGCAGATACAACTTGATGCATCCAGTCGGAAGCTCTGCACCTTTAACACCCCATTTGGCCGGTATTGTTACAACCGGATGCCGTTTGGCATCATCTCAGTCTCGGAGGTGTTCCACCAAATAATGGAGCAAATGATGGAGGGCATCAAAGGGGTGCGGGTATATGTAGATGACATCATTGTCTGGTCTACCACCCCGCAGGAACACATTGATCGCCTCCAACGTATCTTCCGGAGAATCCACGAGCATGGCCTCTGCCTCAACAGAGCCAAATGCTCCTTTGGTCAACCAGAATTCGTCGCCCACCACAGAGACTGACTTTATGAGACTGGCTTTATGAGACTGACTTTATGAACTGCCTGAATTTATGAACTGACTAAATTCATGGACTGATTGTTTCGTTACCCTGGTTCTTCGTTCGCTCCTTTGTACATACGGTTATTTATATCCCGTGTTTTGTTACATACAATCTATCTGCACTAGACACCTTCCCATGTAAAAAAGTTTGAATTTTTGCATATAGTCATGTAAATATGCTCACATGCTCTCCACATAGTCAGGCACATTCACATATCACACTATTTATTGCCACATGCACATACTTTTTTCAAAAAGGGGGAGATGTCATAATATACACACAAGTATATGATGGTGCGTAGACGGACACTGACGGGCACACTGGGAGACCAGTCAACGCACGGAACGCAGCAGCCAATCACTAGACACGGCCACTGTGGAGCCGGGGGGCACTGGTTTTCCCCCTCTCTTGAGATGCAGCCTCCGAGACAGCCAGAGCCCGTGGTCAGCAACACAAGCATCTACCATGTGCTGGCGGTGTAGTCTGGTTGGTTTAGCCTCAGGTCTCCAGTCAACCTAACATAGTGTCAACCCACAGTGCAAGTATGTTTAACAGCTCATAGTTGAATAAAATAGAGTTGTACTTCTACAAGTGTTGGTGGCCTGTCTCTCTCACTGCTCTGGTAAACGCAGTCCTCGCAGACCCAGCATACCCAACACATCAGAGGGAAGATCACCAGATGTGGTGAGGTAAGTGACCGCCCAGGAAACAATGAGAGGAGGGCATAACTGAAACATTAACTTGTTTCTTTCTCCATAGAGGTTGCCAGACCAGCTGAGTCGTTGTCACATCATATTTCGGGTTGCCCAGTGTGCTTTTAAAAACACGACTTTCATCATTAATATATAAAACAATAAACTGGGGCCTGGGCTTTATATTCTTCTGCATCCTCTCTGCTTTGCCATTGAACAGCAACTAAGTCGTTTTTGCAGAATGTGTCTCAGGAATCCTCAATGCTGACCATCGCGACCTCGCTTTGTGATTGGCCCTTTGTGAACTCGGTGACCCTGGGAGCCCTGTCCCGTGATTGGATGAGTATGGCCAGGCGGGAGACGATTGGTGCAGATCTTGTGATGCGGCTTTGGTCCAATGACAGCTGAGCTTTCAGCCCATGGGGCCGACTTCACAGCGCCCACGAGTGGACAGCCCTCGTCCCCCTCCCCCTCACAGACGCCTTGTGTTACTACCTTTGCCCGCATTCCTAGCAGATGCGCGTGGTTGCGCTCGCGGCTGGTTGGCTACCGATGTGGCGATCATGTGCGTGTGACGCCGGCGGCCTGCATTGGCGTGGTCGAGGACGGTGTGCGCATGGCTGCCGCTGACTCGCTGAGGGCGGGAAACGGCAACTGTGATTGGCATGCTGTGTTTTGCAGCCCGTAGGCTGAGGGTGGGCGGCGGCGACGTTGAATGGTGGACACGGGAAACGGCGGCATTGATTGGTCAATCCAGAACGGCTCGATCGCCTTCGATTGGTTGAAAATGGCAAAGTCGCGTTGATTGGGGTTGACTAGGAGAGGGCGGCCGCTGATTGGACTGTGGTGGGTACTGGGCGCTGATTGGCGGGGCAGTGAGGTGGCACCGCAGCAATTGATTGGATGAAGGCATCCATGGCGGTGGCGATTGGTGGCGGACGGGGTACGGTGGCGCTGATTGGTGAGGACGGGTGCGGCTCGGACGCCGCTGATTGGCCGAGGGCGGGGCGGCGGCGGCGGCGGTTGGTCTCGCGCTGCCAGTACTGTGCGGCGGTTAGTGCGTCTGGCGCTCAGTCTGAGAGGCGACAGCAGCAGTAGCAGCTGGTGGGCAGTCGGGTAACGGCTTTCCCCCTCCCCCCTCACTAAACCTTTCCTATTCACCCTCAACCCCCCCCTTCCCTCCCTCCCCCTTCCCCTCCCCCCCGCCCCCTCCCTCCCTCCCCTCCCATCCCTCTCCTCAGGTTTCCCTCGGTTCGGCCCGCGTTGCCCCGACGGGACGTCGACTATTGTTCCCGCCGACCGACTCCACTCCTCTCCCCCTCCCGCCGCCCCATTTCCTCACCTGCCCACCCCAACCTTCACCGACCAGCCTCGGTACCTGGGATTGGAGGTTCTTTCTGCTTCTTCACCTGTTTCCCGCCCCTCGGTTGTTCCTGACGACCTCTCGGGCCTGCTTTGGACTCCCGGACCTGGTGAGTTGCGGACATGGGTGATTAATGATGATTAGGGAGAAGAGAGAAAGATGTGTTGCATGCGGTTGGCGTTTTTAAAAATTAGACTTCGGGGAAAAGGGTGATCGTGGTGGTGGTGTGCCGCTGGTGGGTGAGGGTGTGTGTGCCGCTGGTGGGTGAGGGTGTGTGCGCCGCTGGTGGGTGAGGGTGTGTGCCCCGCTGGTGGGTGAGGGTGTGTGTGCCGCTGGTGGGTGAGGGTGTGTGTGCCGCTGGTGGGTGAGGGTGTGTGTGCCGCTGGTGGGTGAGGGTGTGTGTGCTGCTGGTGGGTGAGGGTGTGTGCCCCGCTGGTGGGTGAGGGTGTGTGTGCCGCTGGTGGGTGAGGGTGTGTGTGCCGCTGGTGGGTGAGGGGGTGTGTGCCGCTGTTGGGTGAGGGTGTGTGTGCCGCTGGTGGGTGAGGTTGTGTGTGGCCCTGGTGGGTGGGGGAGGGGGTGTGCCCCAGGGGTGTGGTAGGGGTGTGGTGGGGGTGTGCCCCAGGGGGGTGATGGGGGTGTGCCCCTGGTGATGGTGGTGTGCCCCCCCTGGGTGGACATGGGGTGGCCCCCTGGGTGGACATGGGGTGGCCCCCTGGGTGGACATGGGGTGGCCCCCTGGGTGGACATGGGGTGGCCCCCCTGGGTGGACATGGGGTGGCCCCCCTGGGTGGAGATGGGGTGGCCCCCCTGGGTGGAGATGGGGTGGCCCCCCTGGGTGGAGATGGGGTGGCCCCCCTGGGTGGAGATGGGGTGGCCCCCCTGGGTGGAGATGGGGTGGCCCCCCTGGGTGGAGATGGGGTGGCCCCCCCTTGGTGGAGATGGGGTGGCCCCCCCTTGGTGGAGATGGGGTGGCCCCCCCTTGGTGGAGATGGGGTGGCCCCCCCTTGGTGGAGATGGGGTGGCCCCCCTTGGTGGAGATGGGGTGGCCCCCCCTTGGTGGAGATGGGGTGCCCCCCCCTTGGTGGAGATGGGGTGGCCCCCCCTTGGTGGAGATGGGGTGGCCCCCCCTTGGTGGAGATGGGGTGGCCCCCCCTTGGTGGAGATGGGGTGGCCCCCCCTTGGTGGAGATGGGGTGGCCCCCCCTTGGTGGAGATGGGGTGGCCCCCCCTTGGTGGAGATGGGGTGGCCCCCCCTTGGTGGAGATGGGGTGGCCCTGGAAGTTGAGGGGGATCTCTGGTTGGAGCGGGGGTCCTGGTAACTGGGGGGGGGAGAGGATGAGAAGGGGTGCTCTTGGTGGGTGAGAGGTGGGATTGCTGTATCCCTGCTGGTGGAGGGTGCGGTATGTGCAGGGGGGGGGGGGGGGGGGGGGGGGTCTCTGCAACTCAGTTTCTTTGGGCGGGTCTCCGCAACTCAGTTTCTTTGGGCGGAGGGAGTGTGCTTTTTTTGGCATTGGCTGAAGCTGTATCCACTGAGCCACCTTATTGTGGATGCTGCCATCTGCTATTTGGGGTTTTATTGGATGTGTGCAGTTGCACTCCAATTTTGTGCTGATCTTGAGTTCCCTCTGACCCAAGGGTGTATGAATGTCTTGTTGGCATGTGTGTCAGGAGAATGGTGCAGTATCTATGCATTTGATTTATAGTTAAGAACAAGTTCACTTGTGTTCAGGGCAAATGTCAGCAACCTAATAGCAGGAATCACATTGTGTATTTTAAATGTGATTCCATGTGTAAGTGACAAACTTCAAATGCTACTTGTATTTGAGGTTTTTTAAGTAAAGAACAAACTAATCTTGCAACAGCTATTTATACAGTTATTAAATATTTACTGAAAATTACAGTCAGCAACTGACTGTTATTTTTGTGTTACTGGTTGTTGTTTAGTAGTCTCAACAGAGCTGGTGTTTCAACAATATGCCCTGAATTGTTGAAAAAGTCCTGGCAGTATTAATGCCCATTTGAAGTAGTTTACATTTTCTGTACTAAATTCCTGAGTACATTTTGCATTCAAACACCACGTGGAATATATTGTGTTTTTTGTTAAGGAACCATAAGCTTCCTGTGGTAACCTTTTATTTGTCATTTCTGTCTACTGTTTGGGTCTTCATAGACCATTTGATCAGGCAAAAATCTTGAAATGACACATAAGCAATCATCTACAGCAGAGATCCATTAGTGGAACACGTGTTTAACAACGCAATTAGTTTAACTCTCTCTCTTGTTTTTTTTTTTGAAGATTTGTTTATGTTATCAGTGCATGTACTACCTATGGTTGTTGGCTGTGGGAGCTTATGCAAGCTGTTTTGACTGTTAATTTATGTAATGCAACAGCCCTTTTTTAATAAGGTCTTGCAGCCTTTTGCATTTATCAAATAGCATTCATTTCTGAAATATTTGTTTTTCCTGTAGAAGGAAACTCAGTTCTAAGTGGGTCCTTGTCTTGTGTCTTTAACCTGAGTGGAGGCTTAATCAGGAGTCCTGTACATGACCAACAGCACCACTGATTGCATGTGCAGGAGGGCAGTACACAATGGCATTGTCATGTCCTCTGAACATCGGATGATTGTATTGGCTTGCAGGAGGATATGAAGCAATGTCCCTATTGCAGTCAATACAATTCAATACATTCCAGAATGCAGTGTTCCTCATGACAATAACTTAAGGAGATCAGCTTAATGGCAAGGGAAGCTGACATGGGAGAGAATAAATGCGGTGTTTTATGGGGAGGTATGATCCTACACAAAATAGCAACATTCTTCACATGATCCTGTGCAGTTTTAGATTTTGACATCATCAGCATATGCAACTGAGTTTGCTGATTTCTTTGCCTGGTATTTTCATGTCCAGGATTTATTTCCCCCCTCCACTATCGAGGTGTTGAGGCCAATTGTAATATGACCACCTTAGCTGTGTTTAGCTAAATCAGAGGGTAGGGGCTGAACTTGGTACATTCATGGTCTCTGTATGTTTACCCACTAAACAGTGAGAAATCGCATGAACTCTGAAGAGTCTCTCATGTAATCTGTATGCCCTTGGCCCCATTTTAACGAATTATAAAAATGTTGAAGTTGCATGCTAAACTGAAATTGATTGATGTTAGTACTGCTGAGTGTAGTGTCTTATTATAACAACAACTTGCTGTTTTATGGACCCTTGACCTTTTAAAAAGTCTCCCAAAGTCCCTCAAGGGAGCATTATCAAAGAAAATTTGACATTCAGCTGCACAGGGCTGCACAGTTTAGGTCACAAGTTAAGAGTGTACAATTTAGGAGTAGGGTTTTAGGCCTTTGAGCCTATTTGCCATTTGGTAAGGTCATGGCTGATCTGATTATGGCCTTCAGCCCACTTTCCTGTCTTCCCCATAAACCCTTTACCTTGTCAATTAAGAACCGTGCCTAACTCAGCATTAAAAATGTTCAATGACTCTACCTTCTCTGGTGAGAATTCCACGGACTAATGAACTTATTTTTATTAAAAAATTTTTTTAGAGTACCCAATTACTATTTTCCCAATTAAGGGACAATTTAGTGTAGCACCACGTGGGGTGCTTTATTGACTTTTTTTTAGCTGCACTCTTATTTGATGTTTCTTAAGTTTCCATTAATCTTTGTTATGTTCGGGTAGTGCTTTTAACAGGAGCGGCCCTTTTGTGCTTTGTCCTGAAGTTTGTTTCCTTTCTTCTTTTTTGTTGGTGGACCTAAAAAGAGTGGCCAATCCACCTAACCTGACCATCTTTGGGTTGTGGGGTGAAACATGGGGAGAATGTGCAAACTCCACGTAGACAGTAAGCCAGGGATGGACTAATGAACTTATTGAGGGAGAAAAAAATCTTGTCTTGAATGTGGGGGGGGGGGGGGGGGGGGTCCCTTATTTTTAAACTGTGCCCCAGTTCTTGTCTCTCCCACAAGAGGATGTACTCAGTTCCCTGATGGTCTTATGCTTCAATAAGATTACACCTCATTTTTCTAAATTCTAATGGATACCAACCCAACCTGTCCAACCAAGATAACCCGTTTTGTCACAGGAATCAGTTGTGAACCTTCTACGAACTGCTAATGCTATTATGCCCTTGTTTCAAATAAGGAGATCAAAACTGTCCAGGCGTGGTCTCACTAATCAATGCCGTAAACAATTGCAGTGAAACTTTCCTACTTTTACAGTCCATTCCCCTTGCAATAAATGACAACATTCCATTTTCCTTCTGAATCATTTGCTTTACCTACTTTGTGATTCCTGAAATCGGACATTCAGATCTCCCCTGCTCCCTTGCAATCTTAATTTAAAGCATATACTGCTTTTCTGTTCTTCCTGCCAAAATTGATGAGTTTACAGTTTCCCACAAATTCCACCTGCAAATTCTTTGCCCACTCTTATCAAAATCCCTTTGTAGACTCTGTCCGCCTCTCAATTTACCTTCCTACATATATTTGTCTCGGCATAAAATTTAGCAATCATACGTTCAGCCCCTTCATACAAATCATTTATATTGATTGTCAAGAAGAGGTCGAGCGCTGATCCGTGTCCATGAACAATCTGTTTCTCCCTACACCATGAACTCCTATTCTGTCTAGTAACTCTTGATATGACACCTTGTCAAGCATATTCTCTAGTTGGGGAATTCTAGGGCTCAACATCTAGTCAGAAGGGATGGCGGCCATCGGAAATTATGCATGCAAAGAGGCTAGAATTCATGGGATGGTTACCAGCATAGAAGGAGGCCATTTGGCTGTCATGACTGTGCTGGCTCTCAAGCAGTGCATTCCAGATCCTTGCCACTAGCTGCAAAAGAGATTTTCTCCATGTTGTCGTTGGTTCTTTTGCTTATCACCTTAAATTGGCATCCTGTGGTTGGTTCTTGAGCTTTAATGGGAATTTTCTTTTTCACATTATCGACTTTCCAGATCCTTCAATATTTTGAATACCTCATAAATCTCCAACTCGTTCCAGGGAGAACGGCCTCAGCTTCTCTAAACTGTCCACATAGTTTGAAGTTCCTAATCCCTGGAACTATTTTTTTTAGTTATTCAAGGGATTTGGCATTTTCTGGCTAGGCCAGCATTTATTACCCATCCCCACCGTGAGAAGGTGGTGGTGAAGTTCATTCTTGAACCTTTGTAGTCTGTGGTGGGTACACCCATAGCACTGTTGGGGAGGGAGTCCCAGAATTTTGACTCCGTGACAATGAAGGAATGGTGATATATTTCTGAGACAGTAGTGGCTTGGAGGAGAACCACCCATGTGTCTGCTGAATTTTGCCCTAGGTTTAAAATGCATTGAGCAGGATCTGCTCCCGATCCCTTGTTCTTGACTAAGTTGTCATCTTGGCTTACCTGACCCTCCCTGGTTTTTGTAACCTCCTTTCGCTTGGTACTTGCTCTTTTTCTCTCTTCATGCCCTGTCATCACACTTTTCTCCTACCGTACCATTCCAGACAACAGCTGTTTTTTTCTGCCTTGTGTTTCTTTTAACTTCCCATCAGGGGTTGTAAAACCTGATTGAAAATGCAGGTATACAAACAGATCCAAACCTGTCTCCACTCTAAATTAAAACTAGATCCAGGTTTCACCTTTTTAACCTACGAAGAATGTAAATTAAACTTGGAGCAAGACCTTATTCCTAACACAAATGCAATTTTTATGTCTGGGGTTCGTAACATTTCACATTCTTCCTGAAATTTGGAGCCCAGAATTGTCTCTAATACTCCAGTTGAGGCCTATCCCAGTTGAGCTTACCATAACTTCCTTTTGTATTTGATATCTCTATTTTTGAATCCCAGGATCAGTAGGCCTTATTGTCTGCTCTCTCAACCTGCCCTATGACCTTCAATGTTTTGAGTACAAATAATTTTGGATTCTTCTCCCCCTGGGCTCCCTTTAGAATTCTAGCTTTATATTGCCCCTCATTCTTCTTGCCAAAATGTATCACATTATATTCACCTGCATTAAATTACATCTGCTCCATGTCTGTCCGTTCCACCAACTTGTCTATATCATCTTGAAGTCTATCACATCCTTCCCACATTCACGGTACTTCTGAGTTTGTCATCTGAAAATTGAGAGTATGCCCTGTATTCCAAAATCTAGGTTAGAAGAGCAAAGGTCCTAACATCAACCCCATTATAACCCACCTCTGTCTGGAAAAACTACCAGTTACCCTCTATTCTGTTGCCTGTCGCTGAGCCAATTTTGTATCAATGTTGCTTTTGTCCCCATTATTTCAAGAACTCTAACTTTGCTGTCAAGTCTGTTGTGCTACACTTTATTAACGCGTTTTGCACCACAACAGTCTTGCCATCTTAAACCCTCTTTGCTACCTCATCAAAAAATGTCAATCAAGTTTGATAATCACAATTTGCCTCCCACATCTATTGGCTTTCCTTAATTTACATTAACCTTGTGGCCATTCATTTTATTCCTAATTATTGTTTCTAAATACTTTACCAACAGTGACGGTTTAAACTGGGCTGCTTGCACCCTTTTTTTGCATAAGGGTGTAACATTAGTACTTCTGTTCCTCTGGAAACACCCTTTATAATAATCTTTATTGTCACAAGTAGTCCTACATTAACACTGCAAAGAGGTTACTGTGAAAAGCCTCTAGTCCCCACATTCTGGCCCTGTTCGGGTACACGGAAGGAGAATTCAGAATGTCCAATTCACCTAACAGCACGTCTTTCGGGACTTGTGGGAGGAAACCCATACAGACACAGTGCAAAGGTGTAGACTCCCCACAGACAGTGACCTAAGCCGGGAATCGAACCTGGGACCCTGGCCCAAATCTCAGGAGATTTGTAAAATTGTGGCTCCAATTTCCACCCTCAGTAGTTTTGAACGCATCTGACTTTTTAACTTTTCGGACCACCCACATTGCCTGCTTTTAGTTTTTTGAGTATCCATTCAGTGCCTCAAAAACCGTTGCTTTCACTATGACTGGCACTATATTGCTTTATAAAGACAGATACAAAGTATTTGTTCAGTATGTTCAGCGATTGGCCGCCCCACACACCTTTGTGCCCCTTTTTGGTCCACAATTCCACCGCCCCACCACTCTCCATGTCAAATTCCACCCCCCGGTCACTTGGTGCTTGACCCTGAGTTGCGTTTCTGACCATGTATCAAATGCTGCGAACTATCTACTGCAATCTCCATAACATTGCCTGGCTCCCACCCAACTAGCTATTCCAATGCTCTCTTGCCAGCCGCTCATCTTTCACTCTACAGAA
Source organism: Scyliorhinus canicula (assembly GCF_902713615.1). Taxonomy (NCBI): domain Eukaryota; kingdom Metazoa; phylum Chordata; class Chondrichthyes; order Carcharhiniformes; family Scyliorhinidae; genus Scyliorhinus; species Scyliorhinus canicula. The sequence goes on from NC_052147.1 coordinate 151,244,002, forward strand.
ACTCGTGCTCAGCCATGGTTGCTATCTGAACTTGTGCCAAGACTTGTTCAACCACCATCATTGTGCTTGCTGACCTACACTGGCTCAGTCTGAAAATGTCGTAATTTAAAATTTTTTATCCTAGTTTTCAAATCCCTCTGACTTCACCCCTCTATCTGCAATCCCTTCTAGCCCCACAATTGAGAGATCTTTGCAAACGTCCAGTTCTGGCATCTTAAGCAAATTGCTCCATCATTGACTTATTAGCTCTAAGCTCTTGAATTCTCTCTTTTTGTCGTCTCTTCAGTAGCATACACTCCTCCTTTTAAGGTATTTCTTAAAAGCTACCTCTTTGATCAAGCTTTTTGTCATCTCCTGCAGCACAATGTGGCTCTCGTGCCGGTTTGAACTAGCCAGTGTGTGGTTGATGTGAGGTAGCTGGTAATCCTGCTTCTTGTGCACCTGGTAGATTAAATTGTATGAGTATTCCTTGAATTCAAATGCTAAGTCATAATAGTTGGGAGCTTTACTGTAAAATGCAGATAGAGCTACCTCAAAAGTGAGTGCTCAGCTGTGTTCATGCCTCTTCAGTTGATTAATTTTTCCAGAAATTGCTATTTTTAGCAGCGACACTACTCTCCCCATCTAAATATGAGCAGTGAGTGAAATTGTACAAGGAAATATATGCAGTACTGGAATGGTGTTATCTATCCTCTGATTTAAGTCAGGAAATGTAGCCATATGTGGCCTACCAATCTTTCTTTCAAAATAACATTTGAGTATTCGCAGTCAAAGACCATTGTCAACTGCTTTCAAATCTAAAAAGATTAGGTAGGCGATGTGGATGACTGAAAAATAACACCTCCAAGTAGAAATTCCATCTCTTTAATGGCTCTGCTGGCTCAAGATATGGGAAGAACTAGTCATACAGACCTGGAAGGTCCCAAACTTGACCTTCATCTGAGTTGAATAAGCTATTTCCATCTGAAGGAGCAATATGAATGTTAAAATTTACCTAAACTTTTGAATAGGGTGGAAAGTCAGTTGGTTCAAGCTCTTCACTCTCCAGCGAATCCTGTTGGCAGTGCCCATTTTGTGTTGCCCTATATGTTTAAATAGCTCTATTTAACAGGCCACCGGAAGAGGGCATTTCTTGTTTCTGTGGAGTTAGTCACCTATACAAATGGATTGATTGAGGTTGACCTGCTCCGCGCCAGAATCCATTTTATGGATTCTGGCGCGCCAGAATACAGCTGTTTGACCAGCCGTATAAAATTATGGCCGCGTTGCCCTCGGAAGGGGAGGGGTGGGGCTTGCTCAGAGGGTGTGTTTGGGGGTGTCCATGTAAACTCCTCACCCCCACTATTCAGAGCCATGCTGCCCTGAATAGTGGAAGCTGGAAGCCACGGCCAGCATTCTTGAAAGCCGGTGGGGGCAGTTGGGCGCATCTCCCATGATCAGAAGCACTGCGACTGATCGCTCTGGACCCTCCGGACACAGGCCTGCGACCCGTCTGTGGGTTACGACTCACAATTTGAAAAACCCTGATGTGGGGGGGGGGGGGGGGGGGGGGGCTGACGCAGGGGTGTTTGATCGTCTCCCCTTCTGTTTGCGTTGGCGATTGAGCCACTGACTATTGTCCTGCGAGCCTCAAACAAGTGGAGCGGGATGGTGTGGAACACGGTTTTCTTGTACGCGGATGATCTGCTATATTTGAGTGACCACACCAGTCAGTTATGGCAGACTGAGTGTGCTGAAGAGCTTTGGCTCTTTCTCTGGATACAAATTAAATTTAGAGAAGAGCGAGTATTTTTTTGGTCAACACTTGGGTGGGGTGCGTGACTACCTTTCCGCCTGGCTGGGGCGAACTTTGGGTATCTGGGGATCCAGGTGGCTCGGGATCGGGCGGGGCTCCGTAAATTGAATTATACCAGCCTAGTGCATTGAGGTTGGTTTACCAGAACTGGAAGAATTGAAGGACAAATTTGGACTAGTTTAGTTACCTCCAGGTACGCAATTTTGTTAGGTGGAGGTTTCTGACATACCCGGTGGTCCTGCCATCATCCTTGCTGGCAATGATTCTTTCCTGTTCTGTGTTGGTAGGTAGTATGAGGTGATTCATTTTGGAAGGAATAACAGGAAGACAGAGTACTGGGCTAATGGTAAGATTCTTGGTAGTGTGGATGAGCAGTGAGATCTCGGTGTCCATGTACATAGATCCCTGAAAGTTGCCACCCAGGTTGAGAGGGTTGTTCAGAAGGCGTACGGTGTGTTAGCTTTTATTGGTAGAGGGATTGAGTTTCGGAGCCTTGAGGTCATATTGCAGCTGTACAAAACTCTGGTGTGGCCGCATTTGGAGTATTGCGTGCAATTCTGGTCGCCACATTATAGGAAGGATGCGGAAGCATTGGAAAGGGTGCAGAGGAGATTTACCAGAATGTTGCCTGGTATGGAGGGAAGATCTTATGAGGGAAGGCTGAGGGACTTGAGGCTGTTTTTGTTAGAGAGAAGAAGGTTAAGAGGTGACTTAATTGAGGCATACAAGATGATCAGGGAATTAGATAGGGTGGACAGTGAGAGCCTTTTTCCTCAGATGATGATGTCTAGCACGAGGGGACATAGCTTTAAATTGTGGCGAGAGAGATATAGGACAGATGTCAGAGGTAGATTCTTTACTCGGAGAGTAGTAAGAGCGTGGAATGCCCTGCCTGCAACAGTAGTGGACTCGCCAACAGTAAACGCATTCAAATGGTCATTGGATAGGCATATGGATGATAAGGGAATAGTGTAGAGGGACTTTAGAGGGGTTTCACAGGATGGCGCAACATCGAGGGCTGAAGGGCCTGTACTGCGCTGTAATGTTGTATGTGTGGCGCAAGTGTAACTTGCCACTTTCAGTCCAAGTCTGAATATTGTCAAGGTCATGCTGCATTTGGATTTGGACATGGACTGCTTCATTATCTGTGGAGTTGCGAATGAGTCTGAACATTGTGCAGTCATCCGCAAACATCCCCACTCCTGGTCTTATGATGGAAGGGAGGTCATTGCTGAACAGCTGAAGATGGTTGGACCTAGGACACTACCCTGAGGAACTCCTGCAGTGATGTCCTGGTGTTAAGTCATGGGTTAAGAGACATTGCAATTAGTTGACTCATTTATGTTGTGTCCAATAATTGACACTGATATGTAAAGGGGCTTCAGGTGGCGTCTGGGGATGTGGAGAGTTTGTGCAGAGTCTGTTGGAAGAAATAAAAGTGTGTGGTGTAAAAGGAACAGAATTTTTGTCTCTTCATACCACAGCATCTAATACGTCTAACAATTGGTAGCAGAGGATGGTTGCTGTGTAAATGTGAAGCGTTGAAAGATACAATTTTTCTAGATCAAACCAAGGAGTGAGTGGGAAAAAAGGGATATATGGCTGAATCCAGGATAAAGATGTGGACTAAGGTAACTGCTTTGGGAAAGAGAAAAAGGTATGGCATTGGCTCTTTCTTTACCATATGGCAGTAAAATCCGAAACAAAGTGCTTTCTGAGCTGCAGTTGGAAGAGTTAGACTTGGAAGAAGGTCTGGCGACTTCATTATATTATATGGATAAGATTTATAAGAAAGATGACTTGTTAAGTGCGTATGAAGCATGGTCGGATTTTGATAAGTTTGGGAAAATGGAGGATTTACCCATCGAAGACTATATAATGGAATTTGGCAGATGTGATAAAAGGCTGCAGAAACACAACCTGGAATTTCCACAGTCTGTGTTGGCCTTTAAATTACTTGACTGTGCTAGAGTGAGCAACATGAATAGACTCCTGGTTTTGACAGGAGTTCAGTTTACGGATAAGTATACCTTATTCGAACAGATGACAAAAGGTTTACAAAAGTTTCTGGGAAAACATTCGATTCCGATGGCTCTGATGACCCAAATAGGTCAGCCTGCAATAAGGCAGAATATGGAAGATACACTACTAACAGGATGGCAAAATTGTATGGCTACGAACAGGCCTCAAGACTATAAAAGGAGACCGAGACAAGGAAATTATGAAGACAGAAACCCACTTAGAACCTACAATAGGAAGATGAACCCCAGAAATGCACGGGGCATGATAAATCGATGTTTTCGATGTGACTCTCAATCCCATTATGCTTTCAACTGTCCAACTCGTTATGATAGTGTTTGAAGCGACACATGGCATGGAAGAGTCAGAAGAGGAAAAAGATAGTGACCAGAAAGAAGGCATTGTCCTATTAACAAGCAGTTTTATGCCGGTAATGAGGGTGTTGGTTGCAGAATCCTTCAACTGTGCTGTATTGGACAGTGGTTGCACATCTACTGTGTGTGGGATTGACTGGTTAAAATGTTATCTGGACTCCTTGAATACTGAAAATCGTAACAAGGTTAAGGAATTTGGAAGTTCCACAAGTTTCAGGTTTGGGGATGATAATACTATACTCTGAAGTCGCTGAAAAGCGTGGTGATCCCTTGCAATGTTGCTGGAGTGAATCATTTCATTAGCACGGATGTTGTATCAAGTGAGATACCTTTGCTTCTGAGCAGACCGTCGATGAAGAAAGCACACGTGAAACTGGATATGGAACAGGATAAGGCAAAAGTTTTTGGAAAGACGGTGGACTTACAATTTGCACAGTCGGGACACTATTGTATTCCATTACTGACAAATAATAGTTCAGGTAGAGTGGTTAAGGATGTGTTAATGGCAGTTGAAAATGGGACTTTAGCTGATAAAAAGCTTGTTGTAGTAAAACTGCATAGGCAATTTGCAGATCCGTCTCCTCGGAGGCTGAAAAATGTATTAAAGAATGCAGGAGTAAGGGATGACGACTATACTAAACGGATAGAACAGGCTAGTGATCGCTGTGAAGTTTGTAGGAAGTACAGAAGGACACCAACACGACCGATAGTAACCCTACCTTTGGCCAGGGATTTTAACGACATTGTGGCCATGGACCTTAAGATCTGGGATAAAGCAAATAATATATTTCTTTTGCATTTTGTAGATTTAGCAACCAGATTTAGTCAATCGACGATTGTACGAAGTAAAGAAAAGAGAGTAATTCTGGATCATCTCCTGGAAAAATGGATCGGGACAGGAATGGGATATGTGTGAAAACATGAATATCAGAGTTATGAACACGGCTGCAGAAAGCCCATTTAGTAATGGTGTCTGCGAAATAAATCATGCTGTCATCGATGACATGCTTCGGAAAATTTTGGCAGATCGACCAAACTGCAGGCTCAATTCAGCTTTAGCAAGGGCGGTGCATGCAAAGAATTCATTGCAGATGGTTGGGGGCTATAGTCCTTATCAATTCGTGTTAGGTAGAAATCCTAAAATTCCGTCCATTTTGGATGACCAGCCTCCAGCTTGGGAGGGGACTACAATTAGCTCTGGTTTTGCTGAACATTTAAATGCATTACATAGCAGTAGAAAAACATTTTTGGAAGCAGAAGTCTCTGAAAGAATTCGCAGAGCTTTAAGACATGATGTACGGCCATCAGATGCCGTTTTTCAGCAAGGAGACATGGTATACTATAAGAGAGACAATTCTAATGAATGGAAAGGACCAGGGAAGATCATAGGCATAGATGGCAAAACAATTATTTTGCAACATGGTAATCAAACTTAGGGTACATTCATCAAGGATAATGGGTACCGATTACAAATTTTCAAATTTAGACAGAGCAGACAGACGTGACGAGGAGCCAGAGTCATCTGGTACGCATGCGTTACAGAACTATGAGGACCACATAACTGATATAGACAGGGTTTCTGTCAAGGAACACGACACTTCTGATAAATTAGAACAGGCCATTTTTCCGGAAAGGGCGACTGCCAAAAGTTGGTACAAAAGTGACATACTTGCCTGAAGGGTCTAGTCAATGGAAGATTGCAACTGTTATTAGTAGAGCAGGGAAGGCCACTGGAAAGTATAAACATTGGTTGAATGTACCGCATTCGGGGAGAGCGTTAAGACAATGGATTGGGACAACAAAGTTTTAAAAAATGGAGGGCACAGAAATGCAGTGCCAGTTCAGATAGTACATCGGATAGTTGATAATACTAAATTTTGCAGTCCAGAGGTAATCAGCAGTCGAACACCAGATAACTTCAAAAAGCCGTTTTTATTCACCACGGGGCTGCCACACAGCTGTAACTCAGAGTTACAGCAAGTGAAAAAGCAAACTTCTCTTAGTTACAGTTGACTATATATTCTTACAAAACCCATCAAGCTTTCAATCATTAATGATACAATTAGCTCATTACGCCCCTCCTTTAAGTAATTATTTTCTTCCCATGATTAGTAATACAGTTAGTTTCATAGCATAGTAATTCTTTACCAAACAGTCCTAGGGAGTGAATCTTCCCCCGGCTGTGTTTCGTTCCCACCACAGATTCTCACAGACAGTCAAGGTCGTGATAACGCCTTCTCACAAGAACAATTCATTTCACAAAGCTGGTATACAAATCTGACATTCCATTTCCCATCAAGCTCTGATTTAACTTGACCAAACTCTCATTCCATTTTCCATCATGCTCTGATTCTAACTTGAGCCAAACTCTCATAGTGAACAGGTTCGCAGGAAAAGGTTGAGAACTATTGAAAGGACATCCCACAACACAAGGGAAAGATCAAGCAGTAGCAGCACAGAACGAGATATCAGGCGGGAGAGGGGACGTAGTTTCTCAAGATCTCGGAACATGAGGAAGACTACGAATACTAATAGGAGTAGAAGCCCACATGCACGTGAGATTTTGGTGGTTTCAAATAAATTAGATGAAAAAGTTATCAAAGATGCCAAACAGCAAGAACTGCATAGTTGGAGTGAATTTGGGGTATACACGGAAGTACCGGATAGGGGACAAAAAGCTCTATCCCACAGATGGATTTGCACAGAAAAGTTTCTTCCGGATGGAACTTACAAGGCAAAGGCCAGGCTTGTGGCAAGGGGATTTGAAGAAAATGTAGGAGATCAGGACTTAAGGGTAGATTCACCTACAGCAGGAAAGGTTATTTTAAAGATTTTCTTGGCTCTATTACCCACAAAGGCATGGGAATGCAAATCTATAGATATAGAAACTGCCTTTTTGCAGAGGCATCAGCTCCAGAGAGACATTTTTCTCCGTCCGCCTAAAGAAACAGCTAACACAGAAGGGGTACTCTGGAAGTTGAACAAATATGTATATGGATTAAATGATGCATCTAGAGTGTGGTACTTTTCGGTAAGGTCAGTTTTCTTAAAGTTAGGCTGTTGCCAGTTGAAAGCAGATCCTGCAATGTTTTACTGGCACTATAAAGGAAATCTTTCTGGCATCTTTATGATGCATGTCGATGATTTTTTGTGGGGTGGGACTAGTGATTTTGAAGCTATTGTAATCTCTGGTTTGAGAAAAGAATTCAGGGTTGGAAGTCAGGCTTCCGGTGCATTTAAATATATTGGACTGGAAATCGGACAGACGAAGTTAGGGGCAACTTTACATCAGCAATCTTATTTGGAAAGCATCAGCCCAATAGTAATTAGTCGTGGACGGGTTTCACAAAAAGACGCAATGGTTTCAAAGATAGAAAAAAAGCAACTGCGTAGTTTAACTAGGCAACTGAACTGGTTAGGTAGACAGACTAGACCGGACATGAGTTTTGATGTCTTAGAGTTGAGTACAAAAATGAATGATCCCAAAGTGGAAGACATAATAAGAGCAAATAAAGCATTGGCCAAACTAAAAATGCAGGAGTGTGTTTTGAAGTTCCCGGTTTTAGGTGACCGTAGGCACTTGAAACTCATAGTTTATAGTGATGCATCCTATGCAAATTTATGTGATGGGGTTTCAAGTGCAGGAGGTTTTATAATTTTCCTTTTGGGGAACAATGGTAAATGTTGCCCTCTTGTGTGGGAAACAAAGAAAATAAGGAGTGTAGCAGCACTTTGGCTGCTGAGACGTTAAGCCTTGTGGAAGCGGTGGATATAGCCTTTTTATAAAAGTCCGATCTTGACAGAAATTGTGGGATTAGGGGATTTGGGTAATATACCTATTGACTGTCACATTGACAATAAATCCCTGTGGGAAAATGTGCACTCTACAAAAAGTGTCAATGAAAAGAAGTTACGGATAGACATCGCAAGTTTGAAGCAAATGTTGGACAGAGGGGAAATAACAAAAATTAAATGGGTCGACAGTAGCTATCAACCATCAGACTGTTTTACGAAAAGAGGGGCTAGTTCACAGAAACTTTTGGATATTGTTAATGAAGGCGCCTGTTTCTGTGACTGTTTTTCTCTCTCTTCCAAACCAAAAATAAACTGGAAAAAAAGGGGGGGAAATCACTTGTGTGTTTTAGTTCAAGTGTCCAATAATTGACACTGATATGTAAAGGGGCTTCAGGTGGCCTCTGGGCCTGGGGATGTGTCGAGTTTGTGCAGAGTCTGTTGGAAGAAATAAAAGTGTGTTGGTGAAAAAGGAACAGAATTTTTGTCTCTTCGTACCACAGCATCTAATACGTGGTAACACCTGGAACTGAGATGATTGTCCTCCAACCACCACAACCAGCTTCCTCCTTTCTGCCAGACGTGACTCCCAACTAGCCAAGAGTTTTCCACCTTGTTTCCATTGACTCCAGTTTAGCTAATACTCCTTGGTGCCATACTCAAGTCAAATGCTGCTTTGATGTCAAGGGCAGTCACTCTTGCCTCACCTCTGGCATTCAGCGGTTTTGTCCATGTTTGAACCAAGACTGTAATGAGGTCAGGGACTGAGTGACCTGGTGGAACCCAGACTCGGTGTCTGGGAGCAGGTTATTGCTGAGTTACTGCTAGTTGCTAGCACCGTTGATGACTCCTTCCATCACTTGCTGATAATGGAGAATAAACTGATTGGGCAGTAATTGGCTAGGTTGGACTTGTCCTGTTTCTTGTGTATAGGACACACCCAGGCAACTTTCCACACTGCCGGGTAGATGCCAGTGTTGTAGCTGTGCTGGAACAGCTTGGCTAGAGGTACGGCAAGTTCTGGAGCACAAGTCTTCAGTATTATTGCTGGAATGTTGTTTGGGCCCATTGTCTTTGCAGTATCCAGTGCCTTCAGCCGCTTCTTAATATCCCGTGGAGTGAATCTTATTGACTGAAGACTGACATCTGTGATGCTGGGGTCCTCCGGAGCAGACCGAGATAGATCATCCACTTGGCATTGAGGATGGGGGTATTTGTGGAACTACCTCGAGTGAGCTGTTTAATCGTCCACCACCATTCACGGCTGGTTGTGGCAGGACTGCAGAGCTTGGGTCTGATGCATTTGTTGTGGAACCACTCAGCTCTTCTATTACTTGCTGCTTATGCTGTTTGGCACACCTGTAGTCATGTGTTGTAGCTTCACCAGGTTGCCACCTCATTTTTCAGTATGTCTGATGTTGCTCTTGTCATGCTCTCCTGCACTCTTAATTGAACCAGGATTGATCCTCTGGCTTGGTGATCATGGTAGACTAGGGGGTATGTCGGGTCATGAGATTGCAGATTGTGGTTGACTACAATTCTGCTGATGGCTCACAGTGCCTCGTGGATGCCGAGTCTTGAGTTGCTAGATCGGTTTGAAGTCTCTTCATTTAGATCGGGATAGTGCCACACAACACAATGGGTGGTGTCCTCCATGTGAAGAAGGGACTTTGTCTCTACGAGGGCTGTGGTGGTGTGATGTTCATTTCTGCCAATAATATCATGGACAGATACATAAGCAGCGGGTAGATTGGTGAGGATGAGATCAATGATTTTCCCTCATGGTTCCCTCACCGCCTGCTGCAGTTCCAATCTAGCGGCTGTCTCCTTTAGGACCTGGCCAGCTTGGTCTGTGGTGGTACTACCGAACCACTCTTGGTGATGGACATTGAAGTCCCCCACCCAGTGCATATTCTGCGCTCTTGCCACCCTCCGCTTCCTCCAAGTGATGTTCAACATGGAGGAGTACTGATTAATCGGCTGATGGTGGCCGGTGCGTGGTAATTGGGAGATTTCCTCGCCCATGTTTAATCTGAGGCTATGAGACTTCATGGGATCTAGTCGATGTGGAGGACTTCCAGGGCAACTCACTCCCAGTGTATGTTACTGTGCCATCACTTCTGCTGGATCTGTCCTGCTGGTGAGACGGGACATACTCTGGAATGGTAATAGTGGTGTCTGGGCATGTTAACTTTTAGATATATGCTGACAATGCCCTATTTGGTAACCCGCCTTGAACCCACTGTAGACATTATGCTCTGCCTGCTTGTTTGCCATCAAGTTGTGGATAAGAAATCATTATGATGCAAAAACTTTGTATCCTAGCCTCTGATTACGTCTTTTTGATGGGTTGAATTTGTACTTTTGGGGTGCAATATTTAGACACAACTGAAACTGTCTATTTTAAACTTCCACCCCAAACCTACCACTGCTGCTGAAAGATTCATCCATGCGTTTGCCAGCTCCAGTGTTCTCCCTGCACCATGATGTCCAACCAACATAAAGTGTAACTTGTTTAAAATTACAAGAATGTAATTAAATTCTCTTCCCCCTCTGCCATTCCCTCAACATGCCAAGTTGAATATTTTTGTCCCATACAAATGGAGAAACCTTAATGAATTTAGTTTCATACGGTATTCCAATTATTCTGCACTTGCAAGCCAGCTCAATATGTAGTCATGATGTCAAAAGGAGTGGAGTGCTCACAGGAAATAGTGTGAAAATAATTATAATTCAGTTAGCTTTTTGAAGTTACAGTACAGTGTCTGTGGAACCTTCAGATGGGCACAGAAAGGAGCCGCCTTGAACTCAGGAGTGTGACGCAATGTATATTGTAAGAATAATGAAGGGTGCACAATTTATTGTAACTGCGTCCAACCACTAGATGGCGATCAAGCCCATGCACGTAGATCATGTGATACTCTGGATTTGGGGAGAAGGTTGTTGGGCGAGGTAGACAACAGTTGTGTTATCAGGCTCAGTAAATTAGAACCCTAGTTTTGGTGATTCTGTCATCTTTTACATAGCAAACAAATCTAATCTATTTAGTTGTAGTGTAAATAAATTAGCTTTATTCAAAACTTAGCTTGATGTTCTTTGTGAGACATTACACTTCGAAGCCATCCTCATTCAGAAACAAAGAACATCACAAAGAATATTCCAGAATTTTGACAGCGAGGATGAAGGAACAGTAATATAATACCAAATCAGGATGGTTTGTGTCTTACACTTGGAGATGGTCGTGTTCCCTCCTTCCTACTCCCCGCCTGTGTGTTGGAGGTTGTGGCTATGAAACTGTTGCTCAAGAAATGTTAAATAACTAAATTCAGACAAACTTAAAAGAATAGTGTTTAGTCACGATTTAAACTAATTTTTGAAGTATATTAATTTCAGGAGGAACACTTGAGGATTGGCAGGTGATAAATATTATTTATATTGAGACTAATTATTTTCTTTATAAGTCATTTATATAAAAGAATGTTAAGGGTTCCAGGATAGAAGCACTTGGGAAGAAATGGCAAACACTTCAGGACCGAAGAGGAAGACAAAGTTAACTCGCTTGGAGCATATAAAATCTATTTCAGTAATAATGATGTGGAGATGCCGGTGTTGGACTGGAGTGGGCACAGTAAGAAATCTTGCAACACCAGGTTTGTTTCGAATCACTAGCTTTCGGAGTGCAGCTTCTTCTAAGACTTCTTACTGTGCTCAGTAATAATGGACAGGAAAAGATGCAGCTTCTGTGATTCTTAGGCAGGAATTTGCATGATGTCTCAGTGTTTAGCAGCCTTTGAAGTGCAGTTACTGTTGTAATTTCAACAACAAACTCCCAAAGCAGCAAAGTGATAATGACTAGATAATTTTTTTGTGATAATTTAGGGATAAATATTGGCCGGGACTTGGAATAACTCTCCTCTTAGAAATAACGTTGCAGGATGTTTTGCATCCACCAGAGAGAGCACGCTGCCTCAGTTTAATGTCGCATCTGAAAGATGGCGCCTGCTACCACACAAAGAAAGTGAAAATGAAGAAGCAAAATAATGAAGCATGCTAACCACTTCAATCTTTTAGGACAAATTGGCCAGTAAATAAATGTAGATTTGTGGAACTAAGGAATGAAGAGAAAGGGGTTGCTGCAATGGTCAGAGGAATGAGAACATTTTGAGCGCAAAAGCCATGTAACATACTGGCCTGTGAGTAACTGGCTCCCAATCCTTTCACAAACTGGTATCTGCAAAATAATTGAATAGTTTAAAAAGAACTTGTATTTATATAGCACCTTTCTCAACCGCAATGTCCTCAAGCACTCTACAGCCAATGTATTATTTTTGTGATCACTGTTTATGTAGGAGATGCAGCAGGCTCACTTAAGGTCCCACAAATAGCAAATGATTTATGTTTTCTTTAGTAATGTTGAAATAGGAAAAATATTGGTGTGGCACTGGGACAACACCCCTGTTCTTTGTATATGCCATGGGATCTTTTATGTCCCTCTGCACGCAGGGCCATTTATTGTCCGTCTGAAAGATGGCACCTTTGGCAGTAAGGCACTCTCTGTGCCAGCTTAGATTTTGTGCAGAGTTTCCAGAGTGGGATTTGCTATTTGCCTCCGTCAGAAGGTTGATTTAACTGTCTTGGCCAAAGTTGACACAGCTATGCTTGTGTAATGTTTTGCAATCTAAAATTTAAAAAAAGTGATCTGATTTGGTATCTCTGGCTAGGCCTGTGTTTATTGCCCTTCCCTAATTTCCCTTGAGGAAGCGCTGCCTCCTTGAACTGCTGAAGTCTGTGGTAAAGGTACACTGTGGATTAGAGGGGAAATTCCAGGTGGTAGTGTTCCTATGTGTCTGCTGCCTTTGTCCTTCTAGATGGCAGCAGTCATGGGTTTGGAAGAATCTGTTGAAGAAGCCTTGCTTTGTGAGTTCCTGCAGTAGATGGTACATACTGCTACCATGAATTGGTGAATGTTTTGTTTGTGGATGGGGTACTCATCAGGTGGACTGCTTTGCCCTGCATGGTTTCAGGCTTCTTGAATACTGTTGGAGCTGCACTCAAAGGCAACTGTATTCCATCGCATTCCTGTAGATGACGGACAGGTTTTGGGGAGTTGGGAGGTGAATTAGTCGCTGCAAAATTCCAAGCCTCTGACCTGCTCTTGTAGCCGCATGCAATATCTATATGTCTGGTCATTGATACCCCAAGGAATTTAGTGGGATATTGTGATGGTAGAGCCATTGAAAGTCAGTGGCGATTACTTGATTTTCTCTTGTCTGGAACATCTGTGACACAAATGCGACTTGCCACTTGTCAGTCCAAGCCTCCATATTTCCCAGGTGTTGCTGCATTTGGACATTTAGTTGACATATTTGAGTCCTCTACTGGTAGAATCAAAGGTGAAGCTAGGTAAGAACATGAGGGAGAAAGGGATTGAAAGATTTGCTGCTTTTTATACTCAGTGGAACTTGAACCAACAATCTTCTGTTGCAAAGTGATGAGTACTACTACCAGTTGAGCTGCAGCTGATGATGCAAATGTGTAGTCATTGTGGAGTCCAGCTTGCTGCGAGGTGGAAACAGTGTATGGCTACCAAATGTGCATTCAAGTGGTTAGCTGTCTGATTTGGAGGGAAGTGACTCTGGACAAGTGCTGACGAGTGTGATGGAAAGATCGGCAGGTGGACCTGCAATTACCAAGGCTGGTCATGTGTCTCAGAGGTCTACAGAATAGAAAAGGCCCTTCGACCCATCGCATATGCACTGATTAAAAGCAACCACCTAAGTATAGAAGGCACTATAAAAAAATTGAACTTTCCTTTGTCTACCATCTCTGACATCAGAGGTTAGAAACTCAAATACTTGAGTGGTTCAAACCCCCCCCCCCCCCCCCCCCCCCCCCCCCCCCCCCAAAAGTGATGGCAGATACCAAACAAAGCCTAAGTTCATACCAGCAATCAAGAGAGTTCTATTGGGTGGTCAGTAAAAATCCTTTTGCTGATCAAGATAGTCATCCCCTCCCCCAACGACTTTGGATCAAACCCCGAGTGAAATACCTATCCCACCCATTCTTTCCTCAACCTGACCTGATACTTCACCCGGAGGTGCGTCTCCTGCAGGAAGACCACCACCGCCTTCAAACCCCTCGGGTGCGTGAAGATCTGAAACCTCTTAACCGGCCAGTTCAGTGCGTGGACATTCCATCTTACAAATCTTGGGTTTTCATCTCCACTCCCCTCTACCACCTGCCATCATCCCTTTCCAATTCTACCTCTTCAATTTCGCCCTGAACTGGGCCTATCCAAGATGGCCCCCTTCTCCGTCCATGGTCACGCTCAATCGTCAACACTGCCACGTCGCAGACCCCCTCCCCCACACCTGCCCCCCCCCCCACCTTTCCCCCCTCTGTATGTGCAAACGGCTCCCTGTGGACCCCACTGACCCTCACCAAAACAAAGATGTATCCAAAACCACAGGTCGCCTTCTCCAAAAGAAAAATTCTCCCTCAGTGTACTTGAATAGGCGCTGGACTGTGGAGACTAGGCGATTTTCACAGTAACCTCATTGCAGTATTAATGTAAGCCTACTTGTGACACTAATAAAGATTATTATCCCATGTGCTTTCATTGCACATGCAGTACACTGATTAGGGAACTTTTTAACGTAATTCTTTCTAAGGATATTGGCAATGAATTGAGAACTGGGATGATCATGCACAAACATAATAAATATATAAACTGGGCAAGCAATTTATAAAAAATAGTTCACGTTATGAAGAAAGATTTGTAGTTTATTGCACACAGACGGAATGCCTTCTCATCAGAAGGGTGAACTGCCACCTTCCCATTGGCTAAACTTGTTTACTCCTGTTGTGAGTATGTAAACTTCTCACTCAAACAATTATGCTAAGAGCTGACTCAGTTGGATATGTTCAGACTACCTGAATAATAATAAAGGCTTTAATTTTATTCTTCATACTCTTTTGTTAAATGTTACTGGCTAAGGATCACTATTTGCAGTGGAAATTAGAATTCCTGATAGTCGGATCATTCTGCTGGATATTGGGAAGGGCAATGTGACAGTAATATGCCCTGAACTTTGCATTCTTAAGAAGTGTAAAATGATATGTTCTATGCAAATTTAGATTTTTCATAATTTTCTTGCAGACTTGTGCTGAAGTAGGGTTGGTTGCATTGGAGATGGTAACCTTCCAGCATTTTGATTCAGTGTCCAATTTTTTGATTTTGTATTGAGTGACCACAAACCGTTTGGCAGATTAGTTAGTGCAATTTGATAGGAATATCATTGTGCCTTAAGTCCACTTATACTGCGTATTTCAGTTTTGATCAAATTATACAGATTAATGATTTTCACAAGTTTACACTAAGAAAACCTGAAACACTGAGCAAATACATTTGTGCTTGAGTTAAGTGTATAACTGTGCATAATTGTTTAATAAAGCAATATTGATGTGTGTTTAAGAGGAATAGATATAAGGTATTGTTGCGTTTGAGAAATATTTGGTTACGCCCTGAAATCATAATGGCAGGTTATACTGGCTTACTTCATTGAAAGTTGAGCAATTGAGAGATTGGCTTTTACAGCAGTAAATATTGCTACAGTCCTATTAGTTTTTGAAATCCATCATCATAATGAGCATCTTGATTTGGTCCATCAGCCTTTAATACCCAATCACCCAGGAGTTGATCTTTGCAATGTCCTTCTATAGTTCCTGGTAGACAATTGAAAACTGAGTGCTATGCTGAGGTGCTTTAGGGAGCCTGTCATGAATCCTGTAACTAAAAGCAAAATATAATACTGAACATAAAGCCTCTGTCATAGAACTCATGCAGTTTCAGGGAAATAAAACTGGTAGTCAGATTGATTATCACTGATTCAGAAGTGAGGATATGATGTATCAACTAACTGGACAATCATATAATGGGATTTAGCTCAGTTTCTAGAGTCATTGAAAAAGGTTCCACACGGAAGCCTGCTATTTGAGCTTGAAGCAGGGATTCAGATAAAACTTGAAAGTGATCACCAATCGGCTGAAGGATAACAGATGCTTGATGAAATGATCAGGCTGGTGTGGACTGTGTCAGCAGTCGGCAAAGACTCCTTTGATTTCCACAACTAACTTAGATGCTGAAGCTCTGAACCAACTAGTTAAATCTGGAGGTAACGCCAAACTAGCTGGGGCAATAAATGATGAACCAGCCAAACTATTTAAGAAAAAATTGAATTATAAAAGTGTAAATGTTCTAGGCCATTGGCAGTTATTTTATGTATAGAGATATAAGTGATGCACATGGGAAGAAAAGACTAATTGAAATAGCCAAAATCAAATTCTGATAAGGTCACAGATATGAAACATGATCTACGTTTTTTTTTTCGCAGGTTGGGCAGCATCTGTAGTCATCCCAACATTTTTTGGTTTTATTTCCAGTTTCAAGCATCCACAGTATTTTGCTTTTGCGAAAATCATGGCTTCTGTTTGCCTGAGTGTTTCGAATACAATTACTTTTCTCTCTACAATTAGTTGAGGTATTTTTAGTTTCACCAGACTTTGGAGGAAGAGGTTTGTGAATTTTTTAGTACCTAGGTTGTTGGAAGACCATAAGACATAGAAGCAGAATTAGGCCACTTGGCCCGAGTCTGCTCTGCTATGGGGTTTAAAAAAAAATTAAACACACAAAATCCAGTTGGAAGAGAATATATTTTGGGGAAGGAAGTGGAAAATAAATCGTACTCTTTTCAGTTTTAAATGTACATCCGCACAGTCCATCCTACTAATCATTAGGTTAATTTCTATGTTAGCAAAGTGATTTTAGAAATAGTTCTTTGATTGTTAAGGACTAGTATTCCTTCTCTATGACATTACATCCAGACAGCTCCATTGGAGGAGGTTTCTAGTTCACAGTCTGCATAGTGACACGTTGTCACAATCACTGACAAGTCAATTAGGTTAATAGGAACAATTTTGCAATAGGCTGAGTTCTGTCTTTTTAACTAAGTGCAAATGTAAAAGAAACGGTGCCAAATTTTTTGTGATCATTTCTGACAAGTCCCTTGGGATACTTTGTGAAAGGCACCATATAATGTGAGTTGTTATAGCCATTTTCTTATGCTTTGACTAAAAATTAAGTTTTTAAAAATGCATCCTATAATGTGAAGGGAAGCACATGTAGGTGCACTTAAGTTGCATACTAATGCAATTGTTAAACTGCATATTTTGAAGCACTCCACAACACCCAGTAGGAAGTAATTTCCATGCATTCAGATGCTAATTAAACAACCCAATGTATTGAAGAATTTTGAGATCTCTATTTCCCCTGGGTGACAGTGATTAAGAGCTAAAGCTATATCTCATTAATATTGGCTTTCACTGGTTTACAAGCAGGTACCATTTATCCAATACCTGTAGAGCTTCTGCAGCAGGATATGCAACACAAGCCACTACCAATGTTTTTATAACTCCACATTGGAGATCATTTTATTAAAGATAAATGCAAGAAACACTCTGCAACAGAATGCATCTCATAAATAACCCTTTAGTCACAAAATATGATCTCAATTCTCAGTGCTGCTTCTGCTCTATTCATAGAAAGATACATCATCGAGAAACTATTCTTTCAGTCTGCCTTTTCCCACTCTTTGAAAGAGTTCTCTAGTAAGTCCACTTCACTGTTCTTTCCCATAACCTTTTTGACTATATATCCAAGTTCCTTTTGAAAGTTACTATTGCACCTGCTTTCATCACCCTTTCAGGAAGTGCATTGAATCATCAACACTACGTTTGCTTTTAATAAATCTCCTCTCTTTCTTCTGTTTCTTTTGCCAATTACTTTAATTATTTAAAACTTTCTACCTGATTTGATAAACTCTTAAATGTAGACATCCCATAGCACTGTTAGGTGTTCTGGCCAGTATTTTATCCACAATCGTCAAAAGCTCCACAGGCCACTCAACTCATTCATACTCCACAATTTAACTACCATGTTAACTTGAAGAACTGGTATTCGTACGTTGGTCAATAAATTTTGTATTGACTTGGGGGTTGTGATTTGATGCTGTATAAATGCAAGTTGCTTTCTTTCAAATATTGGATGTCTTTGGAAGAATTAAGAGTTTAAATATTTCAATAGAAGCTAATTAACCCCCATGGCATTCCTCATTGGGCATTATGCTGTTCTGAGGGATCCTGGAAGGGTGATGTGCATTCAGGATTTGGAAAGAGGTCATTTCATTTAGTGAAATTGCTTATTTTTGATTCCTGAAGTATTTTTCTTTCTAGTTTCTTTTGCCAATACGAATACCTCAAAAGTTAAATGTACTACTATGTAATGCTGTTTAGAAGCTCAAAATATCCTTTGGCGTTTCCCCTCCGTGATCCTGTTTAGGTCCCAAAGTTGGCTGAAATGAGTGGTTGCTCAATGGACAGATCTCTCTATAACATTGGAGCTTCAAAGAGGTGCATCTGCCTCTTGCAGTATATAAATGGGACTGCAGCCTGCACATTGAGCAAACAGGATGAGTAAAAATCAATGTAGCTGTTTTAATTTAGTACTTTTTTAAATGCTTGCCTGCTTCCTTTCTCAAAGCTCTTATTTAGGATTGAGCTTTTATCTTCCTTTGAAATCTCAAGTTGGATTGCATCGCAAACTAATCTTGTTCCATTGTCATCACGATAGCACAGCCGAAGTACTATGCGCGGTTTGGTCGTCACATCTAAGGAAGGTAAAGTGAAAGCAAAGTTGCCATAGTTTCCTCCGGGTGCTCCAGTTTCCTCCCACAATCCAAAGACGTGCAGGTTAGGTGGATTGGCCATGATAAATTACCCTTGGTGACCAAAAAGGTTAGGAAGGGTTATTGGTTTACTGGGATAGGGTGGAAGTGAGGGCTTAAGTGGGTCGGTGCAGACTCGATGGGCCGAATGGCCTCCTGCACTTTGTTCTATCAGATGACCATAGGTTGCTTTCCCCTTTTGAAGGAGAGAGCTGACTGGTGGTGATTTAACCTGAGGATCACCACACCTTAGACAAGGGGCAAGGTTGAGAAGGCGGGCCCTTCATGAATAACCTCAGCTGGTGCAGGAATTGAACCTGCGCTGTTGGCTTTGCTCTGCAAGATCTGAAGAAGGATATACTTAGAGGGTGTAAAGTGAAGTTGCACAAGATTACTCCCTGGGTTTTAACGGTTGTCTGGTGATGAGAGAATGATTAAATTGAACCGATAGTCCCTTGAGTTTAGAAAAAAAGATGACCTCACAAACAAGATTCTGAAAGGACTTGAAAGGGGCTGGTAGACACTTTGGTTGTTTCCTATGACTGGGGAATCTAGAACATGGGTGCAGCCTCGGAGTAAAGGTTGCTCATTTAGGACTAAAATGAATAGTAATAACTTCACTGAGGTTTTAAATATTGGAAATAATTTACTTCAGACGGTTGTGGATACTTTATTGTTGAGTATCTTCAAGACTGATCAGAAGATATTTGATCTCAAACAAGATGGGGGAACATTTATGAAGCTGGAGCTGAGGCAAAGGATTATCCCTCGAGTGAATAGATGGCAAACCAGCTCGAGCTGTTAGAAATTCTACTTGTGTTTCTTATGTTCTTAGAATTTGCTTCACATGGAATGATCATTTGAGGAAAGTAGAAGATTGCTTGCTGTTAAATAAGACAGCTTGTAGTGTTCAGCTGCACTTGCACTGTATGAGCAGCAGTTATGGAATCAGTTTTCAGCTGCAATACCTGATTTGTACCAAGAACAGTGTTGTTGGCAACACATTTTTGAATCCATATCATCTGTGATGAGAACTATTAAGTTGATGCTTCAGATGTGAACACTTCATCAAAGCTGGAGGAGCTTGTAGATGAACAAGATTTTAGCGTGTGGATTCAAGGGGGAAATTGCGCAACTACCAGTCAAGTGAAAAGCAGGATATGGTTAAATGACAAGTGGCATTAACATTTGAGGCACAATGTGAAACATCAAAGATATTAAACATTCATGAGGCACATTGAAGTTGACTTGGTTTGCCCCCAGTTCCTGAAGCATTCACACAAATGCAGACCCAATTTTAAAAAATTATTCCTCTTAGTCTCATGCTATTGCGCCTGTCATTTAGCATTCTCCTGCATTGATCGGAAGCATTAATTCAGATTTTTATTGCATTTTCCCTCATTAATTTTTCTGTTTCTTTGCAAATGTTTTTCTTGTCATCATTATGCGGTGTTCTGATAGACTAGACATTGTTAGAAACGTATAATCATCTATTTTGTTGACTAACTGTTGCTTTTTAAAAAAAATAATTTTTATTAAGATTTTCACAAAATATAAACAACAAAACAATATTAACAAAACAACCATAGTAAAAACCAAAGAACAACAACCAACCCCCAGCAACTACAAAAACAAAAAAAGCTAACAACAAAAAGGAAAGAGATAACACCCGCCACATCCAACAAACCCATGTACACAATTCTCCCTCCCACCGAACCAAACCCCCTCCCCCCCGATGCTGTCTCCATTGCCCCCAAATTTTGAGGGGAGCTGCCACCACTGGGCTCGTGGTATACCTCGTTGGAGGGAGCGGCAACGGCACCGTTACCAGCGCCTCCAGGCTCGTGTCCACACAGGACGCCATCTCCATCCTCTTCCATGCTGCCCCTTCCCCGTCCATTACCCACTTATGCACCATCGCTGCGTTGGCAGCCCAATAGTACCCACAGAGGTTGGCCAGCGCCAGCCCCCTTATCCCTGCCCTGCTCCAAAAACACCTTTCTCGCCCTCGAGTCCCATGCGCCCATACAAATCCCGTAATACTCCTGTTAATTCTCCTAAAAAAGGCCTTCGGGATAAGGATGGGAAGGCACTGGAGCAGGAACAAAAACCTCGGGAGCACCGTCATCTTGACGGACTGCATCCTACCCGCCAGCGACAGCGGTAACATATCCCACCTTTAAAACTCCTCCTCCATTTGCTCCACCAACCTTGTGAGGTTAAGCTTGTGCAGGGCCCCCCCAGCTCCTAGCCACCTGGACTCCCAGGTACCGAAAGCTCCTCCCTGCTGCTTCAGTGGGAGCCTACCAATCCCCATCTCCTGATCCCCCGGGTGCACAACGAACAGCTCGCTCTTACCCAGGTTGAGCTTATACCCAGAAAAGCCCCCAAATTCGCTGAGAATCCTCATCACCTCCGGCATTCCCCCCACCGGGTCCGCCACATACAGCAACAGGTCGTCCGCATAAAGCGACACTCTATGCTCCTCCCCACCCCGCACCAGGCCCCTCCAGTTCCCCGACTCCCTCAATGCCATGGCCAGGGGCTCAGTTGCCAACGCAAAGAGCAAGGGGGACAGGGGACACCCCGTCTCGTCCCCCGTGCAGCCGAAAGTACTCCGACCTCCTCCTATTGGTGGCTACACTCGCCATCGGGGCCTCATAAAGCAGCCTCACCCACCGGACAAACCCCTCCCCAAACCCAAACCTTTCCAACACCTCCCACAGATACCCCCACTCAACCCTATCAAAGGCCTTCTCCGCGTCTAATGCCACCACTATCTCCGCCTCCCCTTCCACAGCCGGCATCATAATGACATTCAGAAGCCTTCGTATGTTGGTATTCAACTGCCTTCCCTTTACAAACCGCGTCTGGTCCTCGTGAATGACCCCTGGCACACAATCCTCTATCCTTGTAGCTGAGATCTTTGCCAACAGCTTGGCGTCTACATTTAGCAGAGATCGGCCTATATGACCCGCATTGCAGGGAGTCCTTGTCCCGCTTAAGGATCAAGGAAATCAGCGCCCGTGGCATAGTTGGGGGCAAAGCCCCCCCTCCCTTGCCTCGTTAAAGGTCCGAACCAACAGAGGGCCCAACAGGTCCACATACATTTTACAGAATTCGGCCGGAAACCCATCCGGTCCCGGCGCTTTCCCCGACTGCATGTTCCCTATCCCTTTAACCAGCTCCTCCAGCTCAATCAGCGCCCCCAGTCCCTCCACCTGCCTCCACCTGTCCCTAAAGACCCCATTAACGTCTACCCCCCTCCGCACCACCTTCCCATCTCCATCCTTCACTCCCCCAATATCCCTGGCCGCGTCTCGCTTTCGGAGCTGGTGTGCCAGCATCCTACTCGCCTTCTCCCCGTATTCATACACCGCTCCCTGTGCTTTCCTCCACTGAGCTTCTGCCTTTCTGGTGGTCAGTAGATTGAACCTGGCCAGAAGGCTACGCCGCTCCCCCAGCAATCCCTCCTCCGGAGCCTCCGCATATCTCCTGTCCACCCTCACCATCTCCCCCACCAATCTCTCCCTCTGCTCTCCCCTCTCCCTATGGGTTCGGATGGAAATCAACTCCCCTCCAATCACCGCCTTCAGTGCCTCCCAGACCGTCCCCACTCGGACCTCCCCATTATCGGTGGCCTCAAGGTACCTCTTGATACACCCCCGAACCCTCCCAGCCACCACCTCGTCTGCCAGCAGCCCCACCTCCAAGCGCCAGAGCGGGCGCTGGTCCCTCTCCTCCCCCAGCCCGAGGTCCACCCAGTGCGGGGCATGATCCGAAATGGCTATGGCAGAGTATTCGGCATCCTCCACCCTCTCTACCAGCCCCCTGCTCAGGACAAAAAAATCCTGGAATAGGCCTTATGCCGTGGGAGAAAAACGAGTACTCCCTAACCCTTGGCCTCGCAAACCTCCAGGGATCCACCCCTCCCATCTGATCCATAAACCCCCTCAACGCCTTAGCCGCCGCCGGCCTCCGACCAGTCCGGGACCTGGATCGATCCAATGGGGGATCCAGCACCGTGTTGAAGTCGTCCGTCCCCCCTTATGATCAGGCCCCCTGCCTCCAGATCCGGAATGCGGCCCAACATGCGCCGCATAAACCCCGCATCGTCCCAGTTTGGGGCGTAAACATTCACCAGCACCACCCGCTCCCCCTGCAGTTTACCACTCACCATCACGTACCTCCCGCCACTGTCAGCCACCACATTTGACGCCTCAAACGACACCCTCTTTCCCACCAGCATCGCCACCCCCCGATTCTTCTCATCCAGCCCTGAATGAAATACTTGGCCCACCCATCCCTTCCTCAGTCGAACCTGGTCCACCACCTTCAGGTGCGTCTCTTGGAGCATGGCCACATCCGTCTTCAGCCCCTTCAAGTGCGTAAACACCCGGGCCCGCTTGACTGGCCCGATCAGCCCCCTCACATTCCAAGTTATCAGCCGGATCAGAGGGCTCCCTGCCCCCCTCCCCTGCCGACTAGCCATAACCCATCCCCTGCCTGTCACTGGCCAGCGTCCCCCACTCGGCCTGTTCCCCACGGCAGCAACCCCCCCCCCCCCCGCATCCTCCGGCTCCTTCCTGGCCATTTCAGCAGCAACCCAGTACCCCCCCCCCTCCCCCCCCAAGGCTAGGACCCCTCCTAGCCCCCCCCCCCTCTCCATAGCACTCCCGTGAGCCAGCTAACTTCTGCTGACTCCGGCGACTCTGCCACACCACCTCCTCCTCCATGCCCATCAGCAGGCACTCCTGCCCCCGCTCTTGCGCGGGGAAAAAAACCCAGCAAAGGCCCGCGCTTCTCAGCCCCGACCCCGCCCCCATCACCCCGCAGCGCAGGAAACCAGAGGAAAGCCCGTGCCTTCGCCCTGCCCAACCCCGCCTCCTCTAGGGCAACTCCCATTGCTGGTCCCCACCACCAGCTCCCCGCACTTCCCAGTTTACCTCCCTGCCCGAACCCGTCCACCAGACCCATACAAAAAGACATAAAGACGTTGCCCCACCCACCCTAAAGCCAACACAGATCCTGCATGAAACAGAGAACCCCCTTCCAAAAAAATAGACAGTTACATTTACATACAAAACCCCCATCCCTGACCCTCAGTTTGCGTCCAATTTCTCGGCCTGCAAAAAGGCCCACGCCTCCTCCGGGGACTCAAAATAATGTTGACGGTCCTTGTAGGTGACCCACAGACGCGCTGGCTGCAACATGCCAAACTTCACACTCTGTGGAGAACCGCCTTCGTCCGGTTGTACCCGGCCCTCCGCTTAGCCACCTCCACACTCCAGTCCTGGTAGATCCGCATCACCGTGTTTTCCCACTTGCTGCTCTGCTCCTTCTTGGCCCGCCAAAGCACGCACTCCAGGTCAACGAACCGGTGAAACCGCACCAGCACCGCCCGCTGCGGCTCATTCGGCTTGGGCCTCCTGGCCAGTATTCTGTGGGCCCCCTCCAGCTCCAGGGGCCCCTGGAAGGACCCAGCTCCCATCAGCGAGTTCAACAAAACAACCACATAGGCCGCCAGGTCCGACCCCTCCAGCCCCTCCGTGAGTCCCAGGATCCGTAAATTTTTCCGCCTCGACCGGTTGACCATCTCTTCGAACCGCTCCTGCCACTTTTTATGGAGCGCCTCGTGCATCTCCACCTTCCCCTCGAGGGCCGTGGCCTCATCCTCCGTTTCGGAGGCCTGCTGCTGTAGCTCCCGGATTGCGGCCCCCTGGGCGACTCCAGCAGCTCCACCGTAAGCTCCTGAAAGCAGCGCCGAAGAGTCTCCTGCTGCTCCTGCGCCCACTCCTCGAGGGCTCTGCCGGCCGCCATCTTGTTTTCCTTCCCCCGCTTTTCCAGAGGCGCTGCCACCGCTTTTCTGCTCGCCCCACTCCTGGTCTGGACCATAGAACCCTGGGAATCTACTGCAGACCCCTTCCCACATCGGGAATCGTCGATAAAGCACCGCTGGGGGCC
The DNA here is from genome assembly GCF_902713615.1 of Scyliorhinus canicula. Taxonomy (NCBI): domain Eukaryota; kingdom Metazoa; phylum Chordata; class Chondrichthyes; order Carcharhiniformes; family Scyliorhinidae; genus Scyliorhinus; species Scyliorhinus canicula. The sequence continues at coordinate 151,268,727 of NC_052147.1, forward strand.
CTGAAAAGAGCCCCAAAGTCCGTTTCTAGCGGGAGCTGCCGAACGTGCGCCTTAGAACCGCATAGCTGCAACCGGAAGTCTTCCTAACTGTTGCTTTTAAGGATGGAACTAAGCATTGATTAAAATTTCATAAACATTTTCATGAGATTATTCATGTTTATAAATGGGCAATACATTTTCTATTGCCTGCATGTTCCTTAGTGACATGCGGTAAATTCACCACATGGCGCAACACTGAGACATGTTCAAAATAATCTGTTTTAATCTGAGTTTAGCAGTGTTTGTTAAGGTAGTGAATAATTCTCAGTATTCGTAGGCTTTGTTCTAAGCATGATTTTTCTTTTCAGAAATTAGGTTTTGACTGTTTTCATCTAATATGAGGAGGAATGTTGTAGTAAATGATGTTGAATGTCTATTTAATTCACTTGGGTGCACGCTTTTAGCAAGGCGGATAAGCCAATTGGGCATTTTGTGCGCTTTTGTTTCTGCAATTTTTGTGTACTAATGTGTATTAATGCCTGTGAATTAAAAGTGTCACTAGGAGTTAAAAGAACAGTATTTAGCTGTTTTTTATAGTTCATAGTTCAACTGATTTTAAAACTGGGACATTGCTTGAGAAATGTTAAACATAAGCACAGTGGCAAGGTTACGCAATAACTGTAAATGTGAGATGTGATTATTATTGATCAGTTTAATTGTCTATATCACACCCAAATGGTTTGTCTGGTTTTATTCTTGTTTTTTGCATGGGATTGTTAGTCAACCATTTTGGTGTGGCACAGAATTCATTTATAGGCTATAATAAAAACAAAATGCTGGAAAAGCTTGGGTCTGGCAGCACCTGTGCTTCAGAGCCCTGCACAGATGCTGCCGGATGCTTTTCCAGCATTTTTTAAATTTCAGATTTTCCTGCATACACGATATTTTGCGCATTTATAGACTGGACTGTACAAGGACAGCAAGTTTCTTTCTCGAAAGAGCATTAGTGAACCTGTTGGATTTGTGGAGCAATCTCGACAGGTTCACAATCACTATGTCAAAAGCATTCTGCTTTGTAACATCCTTTTTTTCCCCAAACGTTGGGAGGCTGAAACTGATTGGCACTTGTTAATGTACCTGGTTTGAAAATTGCTACTTGAACTATTATTGCTGCATTCCAAATTGTACACAACATAACCATCTCTTCCTAATGCTTGAAGTTTCATGTTGCAACCCAATTCGAAGTAGCACTTTATGATGTACCACTGAATTAATTTTCCACTTTCCCCAGAGTATCAGCAAGAGGCGCCTGGAAAACGGGAGGTAAGGTTTCAAGCTAAAGTTCGTGTCAAATTTCCAAGGAAAAAAACTGGTGACACTTTCAGTTTGGCAAAGATATTTTCATGGCAGCTGAATGCATTCTTTTGTTTTCACGGCTTATAATGTCTGACACCAAACTACTTGTAGATGCAGCAGTTGTGCCTCACCATGAAATGATTGTGGTATTCCACTAGTTCAAGAGGCTGACTGTAGAAAATGTCTCCGAAGAGGTTTAAGCATAAATAGCACGTCAGAGGTTTGAGCATAAATAGAACGTCCATTATACACCAGAGTACATTGTGTCTTGGAAATCGATCATTGTATAAAGTTAGTATGTCAGTCACAGCAATCTCAATTAAGTACACTGAATTAAACTTACTTTAAATGTTTTTTAGATCTTTATTTCCTTTGTTTTCCGTTTCAATGTTTTTGTCTGATTTGTCACTTTTCCTTTGCTGTAATCAGTTGCTCTACCTGGTTTCTAACTCCATTATGTTGCTGAGCGTTAAATACATAACCATTGCTTCAGAGAGTGACCCTTCGGTGAATAGAATCTCAGGACACAGGTACATTCTAAATCACCAGCACAAACTTCTTCCTAGTTTCTAGAACAGGCTTGTCCCATGTGCGGCCCAAGGGCACTGTGCTGGTTAAAGCGAAAGGTTTGAATGGAAGAATCTGCATGTATACACTGCTCCAATCACAGGCCATTTTTACCTGGGGGAGATGGGAGAGGGGATAGTGGTGGGGGAGGTGCGAGCGAGAGGGGAGATTGTGGTGGTGGAGGAGGGACGAGAGAGATGGCAGATTGTGGTGGAAGAGAGGCGAGGGGGGAGGTTGTGGTGGAGGGGGGGAGGAGGTTGTGGTGGAGGGGGGGAGGAGGTTGTGGTGGAGGGGGGGAGGAGGTTGTGGTGGAGGGGGGGGGAGGTTGTGGTGGGGGGGGAAGGTTGTGGTGGAGGGAGGGGGGGAGGAGGTTGTGGTGGAGGAGGGAGGAGGTTGTGGAGCAGGGAGGAGGTTGTGGTGGAGGAGAGGGGGGGGAGGAGGTTGTGGTGGAGGAGAGGGGGAGAAGGTTGTGGGTGAGGGGGGAGGTTGTGGTGGATGAGGGGCGAGGGAGGTTGTGGTGGAGGAGAGGGGGGAGGAGGTTGTGGTGGAGGAGGGGCGAGAGGGGGGAGGAGGTTGTGGTGGAGGAGGGGCGAGGGGGGAGGAGGTTGTGGTGGAGGAGAGGGGGGAGGAGGTTGTGGTGGAGGAGAGGGGGGGAGGAGGTTGTGGTGGAGGAGAGGGGGGGAGGAGGTTGTGGTGGAGGAGAGGGGGGGAGGAGGTTGTGGTGGAGGAGAGGGGGGGAGGAGGTTGTGGTGGAGGAGAGGGGGGGAGGAGGTTGTGGTGGAGGAGAGGGGGGGAGGAGGTTGTGGTGGAGGAGAGGGGGGGAGGAGGTTGTGGTGGAGGAGAGGGGGGGGAGGAGGTTGTGGTGGAGGAGAGGGGGGGGAGGAGGTTGTGGTGGAGGAGAGGGGGGGGAGGAGGTTGTGGTGGAGGAGAGGGGGGAGGAGGTTGTGGTGGAGGAGAGGGGG